>NW_005871512.1:708794-718542 GCF_000147115.1 Myotis lucifugus
TTCAGCTTCCCTGGCTATACTGTGGGGTTCACGCCATGCCCCCTCTGGGGGATGGAACGCTGTGTCCAAAACGGCCAGGACACGGGACACAGCAGACGATCCGCTCCCTGCATTCTCGCGGCGGCCGCAGCTCACTCGCTGGTGGAACAAGGACACCTACCACTGCTCACAGAAAGCCTGGCATTATTTTAACGCTTTACATGCTTTCAGTCACTTAATCCTCCCTGGAACGTGAGGAGCTAATGTCCCATTATTGTCCCCATTAACAGATGAGGAAACTGAGGCACAGTGCCCTTGAGTAATCTGCCCAAGGTCACTCAGGTAGCAGGTGGGGAGCTGAGAATTTTGCAGCTGTTGACACAGGCCCAGGGATTGGTTCCTGAAAATAGGCACAACTATGTCCCAGCAGCCTCCTCGGCCCTATGGCTTCTGCGGCCCCTATAGGAGACCCCCCACCCCACACACACACAGCCCTGTACCCGGGCGCTGTCTTCACATCTACCAACCAGGTCCTATCACAAGCCCCACACAGAGGAGACCAAAGGCCAGCAGACGGCATTTTACAGGCGGCCGGGCCCCTGCCCAGCCAGGGTGGGCAAAGCCAGGTGACCCTCTTCTAAAACGGTGAGGGGGCATGCAGGCTGCCTCCCCCAGCCTCCTGGACACACAGGCACCATCAGACACACACATGCTCAGGGCTCATTCCACAGCCTGGCGGCTAAATATTATCCTGGCCTTCCTGAAATACACATGTCCAGGGGTGGCTTTACAAGCTGCTAAAAGCAGGGCCGTGTCCCTGGTGGAGGGAAAGAGCTATTCCGGGTTCGTGTCAGGTGTGGACAGAGCCAGCCAGAAAGGGCCTGTCTGCCCCCTCCGCCCCCCCCCAATGCTGGCTCCTCGGCCTTCACAGCCACGGCGGACAATTCCTGGCAGCCAGCACCACTGGCGCCCGGCGACAGAGGGTGAGGTCAGGCTAGGTTTGTCGGGGTCCCCCCCCAACACACACACACACGAGCACACACACACACACACACACACACACACACACACTGTTCCAAATCTGACTCAGCCAGGCCCAGGCGCCGGGACTGTCCATCAGACACCATCCAGGGAGGGGCCACACCACCAACGCCCCCAACCCAGCCGGACCCCGGGGACAGCGCCACATGATTCTCGCCAGCGGTTTGACAAATAAGGAATCCACGGCTGTGCAGCGGCGTAGGCAGGGTGGCCCGGCTGGAGGGGCCGGACCAGGACCCACAGGCCCCTGCACCGCTGGACTCCTGCCCAGACCCCCGCCTCACGCTTCACGGAGGCACCACGGGGCGCTCCCTGCACACCAGGCACCGGCAGACGCTCCGCAGGCTACCGTGCCCCCTCACACCTCCTGTGCTCGGTCCCGTTACCACTGTCCCTTCCCCGGGGACACTGAGGCTCAGAGCAGTTCAGCACCTGCCCAAGGTCACCAGGTTGCAAGCGAAGGATCTGGGGTTTGAACTCACTCCAGAGTCCTCCACGTGCCCCCTGGGATTACACTGTCCCCGGCCCAGCCCCACCGCGGCCAGCTCAGGGACATGTCCGCCTCACAGCGTTGCCTTCAACGGGAAGGAGCCAGATGCAGCCGGCCAGGGACCCACCATCGCCCTCACCAGGGGCAGGACAGAGGGCACGGGGCAGACCCAGTGTCTGACCGCCTCTCCGCCTGCCTGTGTCCCCAGCCGTCTCCAGCCTGGAGGACCCGGGGGTCCGTGCTGGCCGACCAGGGGCTCAGAACTCCCCCCGGGTCTCAGACCTTCGGGGAATTGGTGGAAACTGTGGGCTCCCCACTCAGATAAAAGTTCACACACTCATTTGCCCACAGTTCCTGCTCCATGGCACCCTGAGCCCACCCTGGGGTCCAGCCACAGCCCAGGTCCCCCCCCCCCCCCCCGGCACTGTGGGCCAGCTCTGGGCGCCCTGGCTGACAGCGCGGGGGTTTGTAGCAAGCACAGCTTCCTGCTGCAGCCTCCCAGGGAAGCAGGGGTGCGGCGGGGGGCAGAACTTTGCTTTGAAAGTCAAGCTCCCCCCTCCAGGAGCACAGGCCCCCCTGGGCATCAGGCCAGGAGGCAGGGGATCCAGCCCCACAGCTGCCTGCAGCCTGGGGAGGGGGGCAGAGCTCCCTGCGACCGGTGGCCTTGACTCTGCAACCGGACCTGTGGTGGGTAAATATAGCGCTGCCACTCACCGGCAGAGGGGCCCTCGCCGTCCGACATGGTGCAGGAGAGGCTCGGGCAGCCAGCCGCCGGCCTGCAGGGACGCTCGCTCGGAGCCCTCCCGGCTGTCACCCACCTGGTGGGGCTTGGGGCTGCCGGCCCTGCTCACGCCCAGTGTCCAGGCAGCGTCCCGCCCCCGCCAGCCAGGCCACCCCCCCATGCTGGGCTGGGCAGATAAGAGCGAGTTCCAGGGGCCCGTGCGATTGGTGGATAAATCTGGGCACTGCCCTCCCTGCCCGGGCCTCTCTCAGCGCCTCCGAATGGTGCCTGAGGAACCACGGCACCCTTGGGTGCCTGGTCAGCCCCCCAAACCTCAGCCCCAGCCCTGGGGACCCCAGAATGCCTGCACACTCCCTCCCTGGGATGGTTCCACATGGTCAGCGAGGGGGCGTTGATGGGCCTTGGAGAGAAAGAACGAGTGATACCACCCCACTGAGTGTGTGCCCACGCAGGGTTAAGTGGGTGTGCCTGAAGGAGGGAGCAGATCCTGGTGCCGAAGGGTCCCTGAGCCTCAGAAAAGTGGGGGGTGGAGTGGCACTCCCCAACATCCAGAAGCAGTGCCACCAGCACCAGAGCCCTGCTCAGAGCCCTGGGGAGAGATGCAGGGGGGGCCAGGCCACGGTGTTCCCCAAGGAACCCCCTTCTGGGACAGGGCGGGGGAGAGTGCAGTCACCCCGGCTGTCAGACAAACAACTCCGAAGTTCGATCCCTAGGAGGCGCTGCCAGGCCTCCCGGCCTTTGTGCTGTCCCCCTGTCAGGAATTCCCTGTCCCCTCCCCCATCTCCCTCTCTGGGAAGCCTGTGTGACTGCCCCCTGAAAGCGGGCCAGGGTCCCCCGTGCTCCTCTCACTCTTACCTCACTGTCCTCAGAGCTGGTCCTGGCTGTGTCCCCCTCTGGGCTGGCTCTTGGTGTTCTGTATGGTAGTGAGCTCACTGTCCCTGGAGGTATGCGAGCAGCGCTGGACAGCCACTAAGGGAGGACACAGTGGAGAGAGTTCAAGCATCAGGTGGGGTTAGATTAAATGGCTTTGGGGTCCCCCAGGGCCTTCTGCCATTTTGGCCCCGAAAGTCCCGCCTGCATCATGGGACCTTGGTGCCAGGCTCTTGGTCAGCCTGGGTCCCTCCCAGCTGACATTTTAAGTGAGAAAATAAAAGACAAAGCCAGAGGAAGACTGTCTCTGGAGCCCTAGAACCCCACCTGCTCCCCCACCCCCACCCCGAAACCGCCCGCCTCCCCCTCAGGGCCAGGCCTGCTTCTGGGACCCCTCTTGGGGGTGGAAGAGGAGGAACCCCTGCCGCTCTGTCTTGGGTGGGTGTGAGGGGAAGAAGCGGAGAAGGGGGAGCACCTGGGACCTCCTCGCCTGCAGCGTGGGGAGCAGCCTCACCTGTGTGCGGGCTTCAGGTTTAGAGGGTTAGCGAGAGAACGCTGCTGCCCTGCTCGGGCCTCTGTAGGGGGGGCAGGGAGGCGCACCCAGGGGCCCACAGCCCGGCCCTCGCTCCTTCCCTGAAGCTGTAGCGGGTTCAGGGAGGGCGGTCAGACCTGCCTTGCTGGTGGCCTGCGGGCAGGTGGGCCTCTGTGTCGGTTTCCACACCCGTAAACCATGTGTGAGCAGCTCCTGTGCACCCGGCCGTGGGCCAGGCTCGGGCAGGAGGAGCTCACGCTGCTGCCACAGGGGCCTGTGGTCAGTCTTGGGGTGTCTCCTGGGCTCCGTAGTGAAGGGGCTGCGGGACCAGACCCAGAAGCATGTGGTGTCCAATGGGCCTGGGTCGAACGCCTTCTCCACCAGCCGCCACGGTGACTGGGACGAGCCTGGCCCCAGCCTCAGTTTCTCACCTGGAAACGGGGGTGACATCTTCGGACGCTGTGGTCAGGATGAGCACAGGGCCCAGGTGCCTTGGAGGCATTCCATCTCCCATCTCCCAGGTCTGTCTGTCTGTCCTGAGTCCCGCCCACACAGGCCCCGTGTCCACCCGGCTGGAGCCAGCTTCCTGCGCGCAGGCCACGCCCTCTTCCTGTCTCTGGCCCCAAGTCCCTTCCTGTTTTCTTTATTGTAGGAACGTGTGTAGGAAAAAACAACTCGATTCCTGTGATCCTCGTCGCTGCAGCATCGCTGGGCCCACTGCCTGTGTGAGGCAGTGACAATGTGTATGAGTGTCCACATGTGTGCATGGGGCTGGGTACGTGTGTGGGAAAGTGTGTGTGCATGTGAGAATGCATATGTGTGCGTACATGTGTGAGTGTGGGTCTGAGTTTGTGCAAGTGAGCACGTGTGTATGACAATGTGTATGAGTGTGCACCCATGTGCATGGGTGTAGGGGAGTGTGTGTGTGTGTGTGCTCATCCCGTGTGCATGTGTATATGTGTGTGCAAGAGAGCATGTATGCATGTGGGAGGTGATCCCATGTGAGCAGGAGCAGGAGCAGGTATGTGCCTGTGGGAGCATGTGTGTACATGTGGTGGGTACACACGCACACGTGCCCTCTGGCCCCTGCCAGCTCATCCTGCAGCTTCGACTCTCCAGCCAGCCACTGATGTCCCTGCTGTGGGCAGAGACCTGGCATCTCCACGCATCAGTGGGCATGGCCATGGCAGTCCCCCGAGGCTCACAGGCTGGTGGAGTCGGTGGGGAAAGGTAGGGCAGTGACCGGGGTGAGGGGTATCGTGCAGGCAGACACCTGGAGGGGAGCCTGGAGCCCAGGCAGGACCAGGGTCAGGTGCAGACAGAGGAGGGCCAGCGAGGGGCAGGGGCTCCCTGAATGGACAGCGGTGGGAGATGCGGTGAGAGCCCAGGGGGCCTCGGCAGTTGGCGGGACTTGGGGTGCCGGAAGAGCAGAGTGCACATTTACTGAACACCAGGGGACCAGCCCCCCTGAGTCACAGTGGCTGGGGGAAGCTGCTGTCCCACTCCCACCGGCCCCCCACCCTGAGTTCCCACACTGCGCAGCCGGCAGCACCAGTCCGCGGAGAGGGTCCAGGACGGACGGGAGGGTCAGGGGAGGCCTATCAAAGTGGGAAGGGCATCTGAGTGTGGCGGGGTCAGGGAGGAGGCCCTGCTTCCTGCTCACCCCACATTTATACACCCCCCAGCTGGGTCTCAGGGGTCCCCCACCCTCACCCCCAGGAGCACCCAGTGCCGCTGACGGGCTCTCAGGACTCTCCTAGAGACTCATGCTGGGGACCCCTTCTCCCTGGGCCTTGGGGACCCCTGCAAATAGAGCAGGACAGCTTCAAATGGGGGCCTCACTGGGCCTTGTGGCCAGGACTCAGAGAAGGACCGTGATGTCGACATTGGGGTGTGGCCTTGGGCCGCCTGACCTCTCTGGACTGAGTGAGAGTGGAATTCCCGATGCACAGCAAGGGACGGGCACCCATGGGGCACCGATGGGCCTTGTCCTGCTTCCTGGGTCCGTCCACTCCCTCACGTTAAAACTGACACCTCCTCACAGCTCGGGTCAGAGCAGATACCCAGGTACGCGCAGTGCAGACACCCGACACGGACCCTGAGACCCCTACGCAGCCTCATACCTGAGACAGGCGCACAGGGATGGACAGAGACCACAGAAACACGGGATACAGAGGACATGAGTGGACACATACACGTGGGGCTCACACACACATGGGCTCACATGTGCAAGCTCACATACACATGTGCACAGAGGGCTCACACACATGCACAAGCTCACAAACACACACACACGGGCTCGCATACACGCTGCGGCACAGCTCTGGGAGCTGGTTTCCCAAACCCAGGCCCGTCCAGCCCTGGCACCTAAGCTGGTGGCCACCTGGGTGGCCTTGGGGAGCCCCAGTCTCCAGGCTCCCAGCCAGCAGAAAGATGCAGAGGCCGTCCGGCTGCCCGGGGTGCTCTGGGTGTCAGGGCATGGGTGGCCCCTGGGTCCTTTGGGGCCAGGGTTCCGGGTTCCTGGTTCCACCCACCTCTGGGTGGGGGCCAAAGAGCTGCTGTCCTCTGGCGAGTGAGAGGGTGGGGGTGACCCAGGGGACGTGGAGCTGGTGGCAGGCTCCTCCCCAGGCTGCTGGGCTCACAGCAGGGGGCGGGCTCCAGGGACAGTGAGGCCCCACCTCTCCGGTCTTGTCCGTGGAAAGGGCCCGGGTCACAGTGAGGCGGGGCCCAGGCAGGCCCCACGCAGGCACTCCCTGACCTGGTTTCCTGGAGTGAGAGGACGTGCTGGAGACGCCGTGCTCCCCGAGGGAATTTAAGCTCTGGGCCAAGGAAGGGCCTGGGCTCCCCGGGTCCCACCCCTCCCTGATTCAGAGTCGTGGCCGCCTGCCAGAAATACCCCCAGCGTCTGCCCCTCCCTGGGCTGGGTTATGCTGGGACGTCCAGGTGGAGATGGCGGAGGCTGTCTGGAGCCCAAGGGTGAGCTGTGGGCAGATACGTGGACTTGGGAGTCACCCACCCCAGGGCTGTGGAGACCCTCCGTGGGGTCTCACACACTTTGGATCCTGCTGGGGACACAGGATCCTCGCCCAGAGGAAGGTGGGCCCCCAAGCAGAGGGGGGGAGACTCCGCAGGAGCCACTGGCCTGAGCCCCTCTCGCCCTGCCCCGGGGCCCCCCAGTGACCGTCCTGTCTCTCATAATCATCCAGGACGCCCCACACACAGTTTGCGGTGGGCCCCCTGGGCTGGGCCCACCTGACCCTGGACTAGTGTAAAGGACACCACACCCCTTTGGTCAAGACAACCAGGGGGGCCACACCCCATCCAGAACCTTCCCAGGTGGGCAACTAACTGTGATCCTCTGTCCACCCACACTGGCTGCCACTGAGGGCCAGCAGGGCCCCCAGGTGACTCTGGAGCCCGCTTCCTGTCCCGGTCCCCAGAGCAAAGAGGGGGAACCTCTCACCGACCAGGCTGGGCCCATCTTCTCACCGCAGCCCACATAGGTCAAGGCTCCCGCGGCCTTGCCCCCAGACCGGCCTGGGCCACAAACCTCCTGGGTCCGAGGGCATGGGAAGTGGCTTCCACTCTTTGCAAAGAGCATTTTAAGCCCGGCCAGCGTGGCTCAGTGATTGTCAATCTATGAACCCGGAGGTCACAGTTCAACTCCCGGTCATGGCACGTGCACGGGTTGTGGGCTTGATCCCCAGTGTGGGGTGTGCAGGAGGCAGCCAATCAATGATTCTCTCTCATCATTGATGTTTCCATCCCTCTCTCCCTCTCCCTTCCTCTCTCTGAAATGAATACTGTGTATATATATATATATATATATATAGAGAGAGAGAGAGAGAGAGAGAGAGAGAGAGAGAGAGGGGGGGGGGAGCATTTTAAGCGTTAAAGCTGCTCAGCTCTGTGGACCACGGGGCACTCCGGCCTCCCAGGCAGCAGGAGGCAGCCTGCAGCCTCCTGGACTCTGCACGTTTCTCCTCCATGGGCTCTTCCTGCCAAAGTGGCCCCTTCCCGACAGCCCCACCGCCAGACCCAGGCCCATTGCCAGGAGCAGTGAAAGCGAAGAGACGAGGGAATCACGGCACCTGCATCTGCATGACAGTGCTCCTTCCACCTCCTCCAGCTGCCTCACCCTCCGGGCCTCGGTGGCCCTATCTGTGAAGTGGGGACAGCGATGACAACCTCCCCATCCTCACCCCAGCGGTCAGTGGATACCTCATACCACCTGCGCCTGGACCAGGTGGGGTTTGCACCCTCTCGCCATGACCCAGCCTCCAGGAGACTGAGCTTGCATAGCCTCGGGCCCTCCCTGGGCCCTCCTGCGGGTGGGCAGTACCGCCCATTTGGCCTGCAGTGGACGCACAAACCGAGCTCTGCGGCGCCACCGTGTGGCTGTATTGGGAACTGCATGGCCTGGCCACCCTGGGAATCCTTCCTTGAAGGCGACAGGGATACAGCTGCCACCGCAGGGTCTGAGCATTGATGCTGACAAGCTCTGTGCTAAGCACGACCCACACAGAATGCTCTTAATTCTCCCGCCAACCCTAGGATGTGGGTCCTATTATTTGGCCTCCCTTACAGATGGGGAAACTGAGGCCCCAGCCCCATAACCAGAGACAGATGGGGTAGGATTGGGCCCCAGGAGGCCCAGCTGCAGGGCCTTGGTCTTTATCCCACCCATCTTGCCTGGCCCCAGAGTTTGGCACCTGCCCTCTGCACATTGGGGTCTCTGGGGCGGGGGTGGAGGGGGGATGCTGCTTAAAAGAGAAGTTTCCAGGCCCCACTGCACAGACTAATCCAGCTGGTCCAGGTGACTGTCTATGCAGCCAGGTCTGAGAACCACCTTCTGCTCACAGAAAGCCAGTTTTTTGTAAGAGGGAGTGACTCAGGAGGGTGGGGGGGGGGGCCTTGCCCCCACAAAAAAAAAAAAGCCCCTGGGGGGGGGGGGGGGGGGGCGGGGGGAGAGGGTGGGCGTCGAACACACCTCACCTCCAGCCCTGGGTTTCCAACACTCAGAGGCAAGCCGTGACCCGGCTTGTCGAGCTGGTGGGAGGCCACGGGATGCAAAGGGCCAAGGGTCTGAGTCCTCTATGGCCTGACTGTGTGCTGTGGCCTTGACTTTCTCATCTGTGAAATGGGCCAGACTCTAAAGGATTTGGAGAAACAGCGATGCAAAGGTTCAGGCTTAGCAATAGACAGATATCTTCTAAGTCAGGGGGTGGTAAAGGCAATTTGACCCCTGCAGACCTCTCCAGACACCTCCAGGTCGTGTGCCCGGAAGGCTGAGGCTGTGGCCTGTGGAGGCTTTAGGTGGACAGTGCTGTCCTGTGGGGGCCAGGCCCAGCCATGGCAGGAGGCAGAGGGCATGGAGTGGGGAGGCTGGTGCTGGGGGCCTGGTGTGGGGTGGCTGGGGGCCTGTATGTGGAGGGAGTGTGATGGGGGGCATGGAGTTTGTGGGAGGGGCTGCTGGGGGAACCATAGGGGCTGGTGAACGTTAGAGAGTGCCTGCAGCGGGCAGGGGTGGGGGTCACAGCAGGACAGGCTCCGGGAGCAGTGACGGGCTGAGGGCTCAGGAATGAGACAAGAGGAGGCAGCGTTCGGGTGGCCCTGAGAAGGGGCTGCTTCCAGGCAGGGCGGAGGCAAGCAAGGGCAGGGTTTGGCCATGCAGCTGGAGGCGGAGCCCAGGATACCAGTCTCAGAGCCACAGAAGGTTCTGGATTCACAGGCAGGGAACTGGAAACAGAGAGGGTGGGGAGTAGCTTGATAAGGGCCAGCCGAGTGCCTGCTGGCCCTCCAGAGGCCAGACCCCGTGCCCAGAGGCTCAGGTGAAACCACGCCAGCCCGGGTGGGGTCCCAGCTCCACCCAGTACAGGGCACCGTGCTGCACTGGGCAGGTCGATGCCTCCCTGAGCCTGTGTCCGCGTCTGCGACATGGGAGATCCTCGGAGCTGCTGCTAAGACTCAGCACGGACGGAGGAGCCAGGGGACGGCAAGGCCGCCCAAATCTACTCCCTGCCTCGTGTGGGGGCACCTCTGGGCAGGTGCACCGAGGCAGTGGGCGAGAGCATTTGGTTGTGTTTGCACAATG
>NW_005871512.1:718642-734471 GCF_000147115.1 Myotis lucifugus
CGGGGGCCCTGGGGAGGCGGGCAGCTTCTTCACCCCCCACCATTGTGAGGGCGGCAGTCCCACCACCTGGGTCTGGCCCACGCTGGCCTCCTCTGACCAGGCTGGGAGGGGCAGCGTTGTGGCAGCAGGTGAAGAGGATGTCAGGGGGGTGAGGCCAGGCACCCAGGTGCTTGGCTCCACCAATTCCCTGAGAGGACAGGGGTCCAGCCTCTGAGCCAGTGGCCTGGTTGGGAGTAGACCAGACTGCACAGGCCCCGGCCCCCGGCCCCCAGCCCCCACCTCCGGCCCCCACCCCCGGCCCTCTCACATCAGGCTCTCCAAACCCTGCCTACAATCCCAGCCTCACGCCGCACCCAGGAGCACGGCCTCGCGTGTAACAAGGGCAGGTGTCTGCTAACACGGGGCCCTCCCAGTAACCTGGGCAGTTTTGTCCCGAGGGCACGGTGTCTGGGCCTCTCCAGGGGCAACTTCCAGAGCAGTGCCAGCCCTTAGAGAGACGGGCCTCAACACCACCCCCACTTTACAGATGAGCAAACTGAGGGCAGAGCACCCTGGCCTGGTGTGGCCGGTCATTCATGCAGTCAACACATATTTATTGAGCGTCGACTCTGTGCCAGGCCCTCGGTGGGCATGGGGGCCTCAGAGACGAATCACACACAGACCCCGCGCTTGAGGCGCTCACAGCCTGAAAGGGTGGTCGGTCACTTCGAAGGGCGCTCACGAAACAGTGGTCAGTGTGGTGTTAGAGGTAGCACAGGTGACCAAGGAAGCACAGAGGAGGGGCCCCTGGCCCGGCCGGGGGTGGCAGGGAGGGCTTCCTGGAGGAGGTGACACCTGAGGAGGGTTTTAGGGAGTAAGCAAGAGTTAGGGTGTCTGGCAGAGGGAGTGGCCTGTGCAGAGTGGGGTGGGGTTGGGGGGACGATGGCACATTTGGGAGGCAGCTGGGAGTTAGGCAGGGGCTGGTCCAGGAAGGGCAGTGGATTAGCAGCGGACAGGGAGCTCTGAGGGGCGTGAAGCAGGAGGTGGTTGGGAGAAGGCCCTCTGGGAGCTGGCGTGGAGGCCCCCCGAGGAAGAGGACAGGGAGCAGGCTGGTGGCAGTGGGTTGCAGAGGAGGGTGGGTGCGGCCCCTGCCCAAGGAGTCCGATTCTGCCCCAGGTGCCTCAGCAGGGCGGGGGCGGGGGCGCGGGCTGCCAGCCCCGGGGCTGCAGGGTGCAGAGCACGGGGTCCAGTGGCTTGAGTGTGGCCTGTTCCTGCACCCCGAACCGCTGCCCGGGCACCAGCCGGAACTCCAGCCTCTGCAGCAGCTTGGCCATCACCACCTTCACCTCCATCTGCGCATGTGGGGGTGGGGGAGAGTGGGAGTCAGTGAGCACAAAGGCATGGACACTGGGTGCCCAGCCCCCGGCCAGGGCAGCCCGGGCGGGGCAGGGCTCCGACTGCGTCCTGGCCCAGATCAAGACCCCACCCCTGCAGTCCCTCCGCAGCCCTGGCTCCTACCTGAGCAAACTGCTGCCCGATGCAGGAGCGCGGGCCCAGCGAGAAGGGGAAGTAGGTGAACCGCGGCCTGTGGGGAGAGAGGCGTCAGCAGACGGTGCCCTCGAGGGGCGGACTGGGGTTTGCACACACTGAACACAGCAGCTGCCTCTGCTGCGCTCGCTCGGCATTTTCTCACGCATCCTCCTCTGAGCCCTGGAGGAGCCGTCATTATCCCCACTTCACAGATGGAGGAACTGAGGCTCAGAGGGGCAGAGCAGCCCGCCCGAGGCCCCTTGTCACTTGTCATTGGGCCGGTCACACATCCAGCTCTGGGCATCCTGGGTCTGGACTCAGGGGGTCTGTCCCTGGAGCCTGGCCCCAGCATTGCTTCAGCCCTTTCGCCTATTCACTCCCCCAGAAGGAGCCAGCGGTGTTCCCATTTCTCAGATAGGAACATCAAGGCCAAGGGAGGTGCAGTCACTTGCCCAGGGGCTTCCCAGTGTCAGGACTGGTTATAATATGGGCTTTAGAACCAGTCTGAGCTGGGCTCAATTCCCAGCTCTGCCACTTAGGGGCTGTGCACCCTCGGGCTGAGCTCTCTGAGCTGTGATTTCCTCCCTGTAAGAGGGGGCACGGTGAGGGTGACAGCTCCCTCACGTGGATCTGGAAGGCTACATGGGCTCGGTGGGCACGGGCAGCTCAGACCAGAGGCCCCAGGACCGTCCTTGTCCCGCCAGGCCTCCCTCACGGACGGCTCACAGGGAGACTTACTTGGGTGCTTTGGGGCCGAAGCGATCTGGGTTGAAGGTCAGCGGGTCCTCAAAGTACGTGTCCATCCGGCCCATGACGTAGGTGCTGAACTGCCGGGCAGAGGCTACGCTTGTCTCTGGCTCCAAGAATCAGAACCCTCGCACCTCCCCCACCTGCTGCGGCTCCCAGTGGGGTGGTTTGGAGCAGAGTAGTCTCCCAAGCCCCCACTCCTGCTCTACTCCACCCATCCATCCCTCCACACACACCCATCTCCCCACCCACCCATCTGGGACCCCATTGGCCCCTGGAAAGTCTCTAAGAGGAAGAAAGGGGGTGGCCAACGTGCCCCGACCACCACCTGGTGTGCTGTGTCGTCCCACGCCGGCCCACCCGTGGGAGCGTGACTCTGACCCCTATTTTCAGATGAGGAAGCGAGGCTCAGAGAGGTTCGTGATTTGCCTGAAGTCACCTGACCAGCAAATGGCCAAACTGAGATTCAAACTCAGGTCTGCTGCGAGGCCGTCTCTCTCCCCATCCTGAGAGCCATTCTGTTCAACACCAGGCTTGCCTGGGTTGGGAGCTGCAGGCCCCCCAGCCTTCCACCTGCCCTCATGGAGCCTCCTGATCACCCTGATGCTCCGTGCCCTGCCCCCAGGGGCCAGGCGTGCCCCCACAACCGGCCCGGTGCCAGCCTCTGCCTCTTGACCCTGCACAGAGTCCCTCAGCCGCTCTGCCCTGGCTCTGTCTCGAGGATGGAGACGGGCCTGGGACTGAGCTCTGAAAAGTGAGGGGGAGCGTCAGGCAGGGAGGGGTCTCAGGCAGCAAAGGGCGCTGACTCCGTGCCAGGGGTTTTGGCCGAACAAGTGATGTACGTTATCCTGTCGACTCTTGTCAGTAAACTGTGGCCACCAACCCCATCTTACAAGGTGGCACTGAGGCCCGGGGATCCGGGGTCTCCCCTGAGGTGACCCAACTGGGCACGTCTGCCTACTAAGGCCCACAGGGCTGCGTCCCTGGATTGAGAGCCAGCCACGGGGCCCTGGCCTGCCAGATGAGAAGGCCTTCCAAAGAGATGGTCACTAAGGCAGATGAACAGAAGAAACACACACACACACACACACACACACACACATGCATGTGCACACGGATGAAGCTTTGATGCGTGCTGAGAAGGTGTGGCCGAGCCCTGGGGAAAGGGGTGCTCGGTGCATAGGGCTGGATTCCGGGGATTCTCCATAAAAATAGATAAAAACAAAACTGGGTCCCTTTATGGGCTGAGGTGTGTCCCCCTAAAATTCATATCCTGAAGTCCTGACCTCAGAATGTGACTGTGTTTGGAGATAGGTCTTAGACGAGGTAACAAAGTTACTCTGAGGTCATTAGGGTGGACCCTAATCCAATTCGACTGGTGTCCTTATAGGAAGAGGAGACGAGGAGAGAGAGAGAGAGAGAGAGAGAGAAGGGGCCATATGAGGCCACCCGCAAGCCAAGGAGACGGGCTCAGAGCCCAGCCCTACTGGCACCTTGCTCTCCGACTTCCAGCCTCCTGACCTGCGAGACAGTATGTTTCTGCTGTGTGAGCCCCCGGCGGTGGTGCTGTGTTATGGCAACCCCAGCTGACGAATAGGCCTCCCTACCTCACACCATACACAGGGTCAAGTCCACGTAGACAAAAACCTCACTTTCAAAAGAAAAATGTAAACTTAGAAGACAGCCCTGGCCGGTTTGGCTCAGTGGATAGAGCGTTGGCCTGCAGACTGAAGGGCCCTGGGTTCGATTCTGGTCAAGGGCACGTACCTTGGTTGCAGGCTCCTCCCCGGCCCGGGCCCTGGAGGCAACTAATCAATGTATTTCTCTCACATCGATATTTCTAGCTGTCTTTCCCTCTCTCTCCCTCTCTCTCTAAAAAGCACTGGAAAAATGTCCTCGGGTGAGACTAGTAAATAAATAAATGAACTTAGAAGGCAATGTCAGTGGGTGTGCCGAGCTCAGGATAGGGAAGGGTTTCTTTCTTACACAAGACGAATCACCTCTCTGCACCTCAGCGCCCTCAGCTGGGAGTGGGGCACCCTGTCCAGTGGGGCACCCCTGTAATCTAAACAGGACAGTGTGAAGGGGAGAGAAAGACCTCATGGGGTTACAGCGAGACCCGGATGAGAACACACAGGGCAGCCAGTGAGGAGAACGGGGCCACGGACCCCCCGCCCCACCTCAGAAGGGCGCCCACATCAGCCACCGCGGGGCAGGCAGGCAGGGCCCCACGCACCAGGAGCGGGGTGTTGCCCGGGACTCTGACCCCGTCAATCAGGGTCTCCTCCTCCAGCAGGCGAAAGGTGCCCCACGCAGGCGGGTACAGCCTCAGCGACTCTTTGAGGACCTGCAGAGCCACACGCGGGGGAAGTGAGAGGAAGGGGAGACCCCAGGGGACACAGCCCAGCCCCACCTCTGCTCCCACTCCCGGCACTGACTGCGCCCCTGAGTCCAGGACTGGGTCCCGGACCCCTGCAGAGTGACCTTCACCTTTGTGTTCCACCCTCATTCGACCGAAGGAGAAACTGAGGCCCAGAAGGAGAAGGGGGTTTGGCAAAGCCATAGCAGCAGAGCCCGGACCGGGAGCCAGACCTCCCTCTGCACTGGGGTCCCTCCATCCTGAGTCCCCACGGCCCAGGCGAGGCCCCCTGCTCTGTCTTCCAGGGGAGGGGTGCTGGGCCTGCTCCCAGCGGAAGCTCGGGCCTGTGGATCTCCGGCCGAGTCGGGCGTGCAAACCCAGCTCCACTCAGGGCGCGCTGTTTCCGACCTCGGCTGCATCCTGGCGTTACCTGCGAAGCCTGCTCACGCGGCTGCCCGGGGCCGCCCCCAGCGACCGTGGTGTCCTTGGTCCGGGGCAGCCTGTTGTGGGGCTGTTTTAGTCTCCCAGGGGCTCCCATGAGCAGCGAGGTCAGAGAACCCCATTCTAATGGGTTAGGGCAGCTGCAGGCCTAAACCCACGAGTCCCCCGCATCTGCCCTGAAGCGCCCGCCCCCCCCCGCCCGCCCCCCACACCTGGGACAGGTACTGCAGCCTCCCCAGGTCCTCGTAGTCCAGGTGCCGCTTAGAGCCGATGACCTCGTCCACCTCGGCCTGCAGCCTGTGGGGTCAAAGACAAGTTCCTCTCCAAGGACAGAGTTTTAAGAAGGGGGGGGTGGAAGGAAGCCTGCAGAGAGGTTGGGGTGCCCCACCTTGAACACTGCCCCCCGCATTGTTTAAGACATCCCGGAACTGCCATGTCCAAACCAAGGAGCCCAAGCAATGGGAGCCGTGTCCCAGGCTCTTTACAACGTTCACCCTCTGTGTTCGCCGCTGGGAACCAGCTGCAGGAAATCAACGCACCCCGAGCGAGGGCTTTGCACACAGGCGCCCCTCAGCCCAGGGAGACAGCGGAATGCGAGGTGCAGGGACCTGGCGAGGAAGCCTGGGGGCGCGCCCATTAGGAGAACATGTGGCACTAGGAGTGGGTATGGGCCCCCCACACCCACTGGAAGGGCTGTTGTCAACGACAGAGGAGAACAAGGTGGCAGATTGGAGAAGCCAGAACCCTGGTGGGTGGGAAGGTAAATGGTGGAAAATGGTAGGGCAGTTCCTCAAAAATGAGCATGGAATTAGCATCTGACCCCGCAATCCCACCTCCGGGTGTGCACCCAGGGGAACTGAAAGTACAAATAAATCTCTGAGCACTCATGTTTGTAGCAGCGTTATTCACCGCAGCCAAAAGGCAGAGGCAACCTCACGTCCACAGATGCCTCCACAAGAATGGCCCAGCCACACAGTGGAAGAGGACTCAGCCGTAAGAAGGAAGGACGTCCTGACACCTGCTCCCGCGTGGACGCACCTCGAGGGCAGGATCTTGAGTGAAACAGCCGGTCACACGGGACAAACAGTGCATGCCCCCCCATCCATGCAGTACCTGGAGAACTCGGGTGCTAGGCAGTAGGTAGAATGGGGGCCACCAGAGCTTGGGAAGAGGAGGTGGGAGTTCTTGTGTGATGGGGACAGAGTTTGCGTTTGGGAAGATGGGAAGGTTCTGGGGATGATGGGGGGATGGGTACGTGGCGATGTGAATCCACTTAAGGCCCCTGAGCTGCAGTTAAAACAGTTAAAATGGCCCTGACCAGTTTGGCTCAGTGGATAGAGCGTCGGCCTGCGGACTGAACAGTCCCAGGTTCGATTCCGGTCAAGGGCATGTACCTTGGTTGCGGGCACATCCCCAGTGGGGGGCGTGCAGGAGGCAGCTGATCAATGTTTCTCTCTCATCGATGTTTCTGACTCTCTATCCCTCTCCCTTTCTCTCTGTAAAAAATCAATAAAATATATTTTTAAAAAAACAGTTAAAACGGTCTATTTTATGTTATATATGTGTACTTTACCATGACATTTCTAAAAAGTGGATTTGAGAAGAGGTTACAATAACATGGGGTGATGTCGTGGCAAAATACATGGTGAAATTCAGTAGTTAACCATGAACTGTCTCTGGAAGGGTGGGGCCACCATGGACAGATTTATTATTATTACTAGAGGCCTGGTGCATGAAAATTTGTGCACTGGAGAGGGGGTCCCTCAGCCCAGCCTGCACCCCCTTGCAGTCCGGAAGCCCTCAGGGGATGTCCACCTGCCAGCGAAGGCCCATTCCCCAGGGGGATCGGGCCTAAGCTGGCAGTCAGACATCCCACTGGCAGCCCAGGAGCCCTCAGGGGATGTCCAACTGATGGCTTAGGCCTGCTCCCTGCATCATAGCGACCAGTCGTTCCGCTGTTAGGGTCAATTTGCATATTACACTTTTATTACATAAGATTATTATTATTACTAGAGGCCCGGTGCACAGATTTATTATTATTATTATTATTATTATTATTATTATTACTAGAGGGACCCCATCACTGCACAAATCCATGCACTGGGCCTCTAGTATGCATATAAGATCTTTTAGTATGCATATAAGATCTTTGGTCCCTCCCCCCTCCCTTCTTCCCTCTGGGATTCATCAGTCTGTTCCATGTTTCCATGCCTGTGGTTTTCGCTCCTGCATTGAGCATCTGCCCCCTGGTGGTCAGTGCATGTTATAGCTACCAGTCGGATGGTCAAATGGTCAGCTGGGTGGCTGTTCACTTAGGCTTTTATATATATAGATTATTAATGTTGTTGTTTTAACTTTTTTGCTCTTTTCCAAATTTTTTTTATAAAGAGCATATCCTTTTAGAAACCTAATAAATTATTTCATGTTCTCAAGAAGCCATTCCCACTGCCCTTTTATGCCATGATAACCACTAACCGCAGGCCTCTCCTCACTGCCCCAGCAACCTCCCTGCCATGATATGTGGGTGACGGCATGCTCACTGACATTGCCTGGCATTTTTAGAGCACTCTCACATTTGGCTCAGTCTTTGGGGGAACCTGTTTGTACTTAAGGAAGCCAATGGCCCACTCAGATGCCATCTGCCTAGGCATCCCCCCTTTCCTGCCAGCTGAAGATGGGCGCCCCCTCGGCACTTTACTTAGAATTCTGTGCAGGCCTCACAGGCAGCCCCTGGCCAGGCACTAAGTACCCGTGGGGAGGGAAAGAGCCATGGTCCCTGGAGTCGGGGCTTCCAGTTCCATGACTGAAAAAAACTTGAAGCAAACAGTCCCAGGAGAAAATGCATTTATGAGCTGGGAGGTGGCTAGTGGCTACTTTAGGGGTCTGAGAAGTAGGTGAAGGAGAAGGGGAGGAGGAGGAGGAGGAGGAGGAGGAGGTGGAGGAGGAGGAAGGGAGGAGGAGGAGGAGAAGAAAGAGTTGCTGTTTTCTAGGAGAAAAGAAGGGAGAAGAGCTTCCAGAGGCAGGAACAGCATGTGCAAAGGCCCTGGGGTGAAGAGAAGCAGGACACAATGCAGAGGGCTCAGCCAAGGGCGGTGGGAGCAGGTGGTCCTCGAGGAATAAGACATTGGACAAACCCCTTCACCAACATCAAGGAAAGCCCCCCACCCCCTGGCCCCCTCTCCGTACCTTGCCAAGATCTCGGGCTGGCGTGACAGCTCCATCACCGTGAATGCCAAGTGATTGGCGGACGTCTCGTGACCTGCAGGAAAGGAGGAGAGTGGCAGCTCCACACGGGATCATAGAGTGGCTGCTGTCCGGCTTCTGAGACCCCAAGCCCCTGGTGGCAGCTCAGGCCCTCGCCTCTGCTCCCTAGGGTTGAGCTGGGCACACGGATATAAAGGGACACCTGCCCACTTCACGTCACCTGATGCCAGCCAGTGTGGTCCGATAAAGGGCATCCGGTGCTCACACTCTAAAACCCCTTCCTCCAACCATCCCTGGGCCTGGCCTGGCCTGAGGGGGTGTCCATCCCCATTTTGCAGAAGAGAAAGCTGAGGCTGAGACCAATGTGTCTCTCTGAGGTCCCAGAGCGCATCTCGTTGGTCGAATCACACCAACAAATACGCAACTTAAACTGTGAGACGTGTGGGCAGAGGAGCTCTGGGCACCATGGAGAGCTCCCGGGGGGCCTGATGTGCCTGGGCAATCCCGGAGGGCTTCCCCAGGGAAGAAGCACCTGGGGGTCCTGAGGAGTGAGGAGGAGTTTTCCAGGTGAAGATCGATGCTCAACAAATATTTGATGAGCAATGAATGAGGCTGCCCCCCCATCCCCAATTCTGAGTGAGGTGGAAACATGAATTCACACGGCCAAGCTCTCCTGAGCCCAAAAGGGCAGCTTCACGCATCCCCAGGACTGCCAGCACCATTAACAGGTCAGATGCCACCAAGAGGGCCTCCTGGACCCCCCTAGGCATAGAGAGGCTTCGCTCCCCTCGGCCCAGCCCCCCAATTCCACAGCCTGACTCTGCTCAGACAGCCAGGAAAACCTCCCAGAGTCCGGATTCCAGGGACCCATCGTTCCCATCGTTCCCATCGTTCCTGCAGAGCTCCGGGCCCTTGGTCGCGATGCAGCTACGAACCGGCAATGAAGAAGGTGACGAAGTTGTCCAGCAGAACCTCGTCGTCCTGGGCGCCCTCTTCGGCTGAAAGACAAGCAGCGGCTCAGGGCCCGGTGGCAGCGTCTGCCACACTCACATTCCCTTTCCCAAGACCCAAAGGACAGTCGCCTTGTCAGGAGGCGCCCCGGCCACCCGCCCTCGCAGAGGGCTCCCCACCTTTGAGGATCTGCGTGAGGATGTCCGCAGGGACGGCCTCGCCCCGCTTCAGGGCCTCCCGGCGGCGCTGCACCCAGTCCTTGCCCACCTGGCGCAGAAAGCGGACGCTCTCCCGGATCTCCCGGAGCTGCTTCCACTTCCCGGGCATGAACTAAACAAGAGCCCCAGCTCAGGACGGACCACGGCACGCCCCCGCTGCCCCCGCCCACCACCCCGCCTACCCCAGCTCCCAAAGGACCATACATCCACCGGCAAGCTGGGAGGTGGGGAGAATGCGAGGACATGTCAGAAAAGATAACGGCGCCAGGGAGACAGGTCCCGAAGGCAGGCTAGGCCCAAGCATGCATCGGCTTCCCCTCCCCGCACCAAACCCCTAAAAACAATGGGAGAGATGCCCTGAAAAGGTAAGGGGTCCCTGAAGGATGGAGGCAGCTAGGACTGCAGTCAGGAGGACACCACAGCCAGCGGGCAGGGAGCTGGAATCAGCGGCTGAAAAAATGGGGGGGCGTCAGAGGGCTGCAAACTCAGAGGCTGAGCCTCGGGGAATGGAGGGGGCCCCGGGCATCGGTCTGAGAATCAGCTCAAGCACCACTTTCTCCCTTCGTCCTCCTTCAAGCCTGGAACCAGGGGTGACAGCTGGAGCTGCAGCAGCCATCGTATGACAATGAGGCGATGTGCTGGAGACAGTAGAGCAATAAGAAAATCCAGCCCTAGCCAGTTCGGCTCAGTGGATAGAGCTGCAGACTGTAGGGTCCCGGGTTCGATTCCAGTCAAGGGCACATGCCTGGGTTGCAGGCTGGATCCCCAGTTGGGGGCATGCAAGAGGCAGCCAATCAATGATTCTCTCTCATCATTGATGTTTCTATCTCTCTCTCCCTCTCCCTGCCTCTCTGAAATCAATAAAAATATATTTTTTAAAAAAAGAGAAAGAAAATCCAGGAACCTCTGACATTGTGGAGCCATCCTAGCCATCACGGAGTGCCTGTTCCAGGGGGTCATTTACATGAGAGAAAGGTCACTCCTAATTTACATAATCCACTTTCATTCCGAGCCTCCCCTTGAGGCAACGTATGCAAATCCTAACTGAGTGGAAGTCACTTCACATCTACAAACCGGAACTCAGAACTCATTCTGGAAAAATCCCTGGAGGAGGCGCCCCAGCAAAGGAGGACCCCCACGCGGGCGGCTGGCCGCCGGGGGGTGCGGGGCCGCACCTTCGCTAGGGTGTTGCGGGAGGCAGTGATGCCCTCCAGGATCAGCTTCACCTTCCCGGACAGAGGCTTCTGGGCGCCCAGCAGCATGCCAGTCTCCATGCCAAAGGCTGCCTGGGGAGAGAGCAGCCGGGCTCAGACCTGGGGAGGGGAGGACCGAAGCCCAGGGCAGAGCCGGGCACCGTTCAGCTGGAGACCCAGACCCTGGGCCAAGGACTGGCCTGTATCGGGTCGCAGACTCCCTGCCATGAGCCATACTTCAACCCCGTTGAATGTGGTGAGAATTATGTCGCAGAGAGTAACCACTAAGTAAACCTCGACTCCTTCCTTGACACGACGCATGGCCCCTGAGACACAGCCTCCCGTGGGCGTCCACTCTGCACCCAGCTGCCCGGGGAATGGCTGAATGACAACGATGCTTCACTCCCTGTCCCTACACCCCAGCTGCCTGGCCTGCCTTCCCCTAGGTTTGGGGCTACCTGGGCCACTGCTGGGTCTGCCGGGGTCAACAGCCAAGCCGCTACCCCACGGGGAGCTGAGGGGCAGGTGGGCTTTGGGCCGGGAGGACGGCAGACCTCAGAGCCAGTCCTGCTTCTGCCCCTGACCAGCCTCGGCCTGTGCCCACCCCTCTCGGTGTCCATTTCTAGAGAATGAGCTAGCGGCTCCCGTCTCACGCTGGGTTGTTTGGAATAGTTAAGGAGACACGAAGCGCTTGGCCCAGAGAAGGGGCCGATGGCATGGGGGAGCAGCAGGGAGAGGAGGAAGGCAAGGAAGGGGAAGAGGGAGGGAAGAGGAGCCCTCTGCCCCGGGGTGGGGAGGAGTAGGGGGCCGTCCACCCCTCACCTTGGCCAGGATGTCCATGGTGGTGCAGGTCAGCATCTCCTGCATGGACACCGGGGTCTGCCCGTCCGCCTTGGCCTCCAGGATCTCCACCAGCTGCTCCGCTTTCTCGTTGAATGTCTCCATCAGGCTGACCAAGGAGCTGGGGAAACAGCACACGGGTCAGCGGCCGAGGACCAGCCCAGGGCTTCTGCGGGAGGCCAGCGTGCAGAGCGGAAGTGGGGCCCCTCCCAGCCTCCGGGCCTCCCTGGGAGGCACAGCTCCCGGGCTTGGGTTCCCGACAACAAAGGAGCCCTGAGGTTTCACATTCCCCTCCACTCAGATGCCGCTGCTATCCCTTTGCCCCTGTCCACACGGCCCCACGGGCCCTCGTTCTGCCATTGGGCCCCTCAGCTCTGACCTCAAGACGATGTGACAGAGCAGAAACGCCATGGGACAGTGGGAAGGAAGGGAGGAGAGGCGTCTTCGGTCTCCAGAATCCATGAGTTTCCCCACCAACCTCTCCGCGGGCACTGCCCTGCCCCGGGCTGCCGTCTGCAGCCTGGCTTTCCCGTCCCGTTCCCTGCCCGTGAGCAGTCACAGTGCCAGACCACAGGGACATGAGTCCGCAACCCAGGGATCCCAACACACAGTGCCCCCGGCCCCGGGACAGCCAGCCGGCTCACCGGCCAGGCCTAGAGCTTAGAAAGACGCGTGGAAGGACACACTCCAAACTCACAAACATGGCGTCCCCAAGGGGAGTGTGGGAAGGGGGAGACCGCCACTTGGCACATGACACATTTCTGATTTTTTACTAACAGAAGGTGCTGCTTTTGAAATTAAAGGCGCTTTTTAATGTTAACAATCTGGGTAAAGGATATAGGGCTGTTCTTTCTCCTATTCTTATTCCTAAAACGTATCTAGAAATGTGAAGTTTCCAAATACGAAGTTTTTTAAAACATGAAAAAGAGAAAAACGGGAGAAGAGAAAAAGGATCCATTTTTTTAATTAGGAACAAAAATCAGCTCTTCGCTGCCCATCCACCAGCCCTGCTCTGGCTTTCCCGCTCCGGCACAGGCCCGCATCCTCCTGCTGCTGCTGCCCGGCCCCACCCCACGCTGGCTGCACGTCTTACCCTCTGTGGCCCGGGCCAGACAGAAGCACCATTCTGATGGGGTCCCTTACCTAAACCACTTGGGAGCACCCTGTCGCTCTTAGGAGGGAGGCAAAAATCCTCACCTGGACCAGGAGGCAGACCCTGTCCCCTGCCCACTGCCACCTGCAGCATTGCCTTCCTGTTACAGTGGCCTTTTAGCTCCTCCAGAGCACAATGTTCCTTCCCACCTCAGGGCCTTTGCACATGCTGTCCTTTCTGCCCGGAGCTCTCCTCCCAGGCACCTTCCATCCCCACGCCCGTTACCACCTATGCCTGTCCACTCTCCAGATGGACACCCAGGTGCCACTTCCTTTGGGAACGTCTCTTGAGCCCCAAGTAGGCTCAGTAATGCTCCCACAGCACCCTCGACTTCTTCATCACACTAGCATGGTTTGCAAATGCTTATTTCTGTGCAAGATTACTTGTAGTTGTTCTTTTTTCCTATTCAATCACATTCAGGCTGACTGTGTGGATAGCATGTTCCATGTCCTCATTTGATACCTATACGGTAGTCATGTGAGAGAAAGTCCTTGTGCTTAGGAAATACACACAGAAATATTTAAGGGAAGGGGTCACAGTGTCCCCAACTTACTCTCAAATGCTTTAAAAATACGAACTATATTAAATAATATGAATAATGTATATACATACAGAGAGAGAACTGTAAGCATGTTTATATTTACACGTAGAGAAGAAACGATAAAAAAATGTGATTTAAAAAGTGAATCTGGGCCCTGACTGCTTTGGCTCAGTGGATAGAGCTTCAGCCTTCGGACTCAAGGGTCCCAGGTTCGATTCCGGTCAAGGGCATGTACCTTGGTTGCGGGCACATCCCCAGTAGGGGATGCGCAAGAGGCAGCTGATAGATGTTTCTCTCTCATCGATGTTTCTAACTCTCTATCCTTCTCCCTTCCTCTCTGTAAAAAATCAATAAAATATATTTTTTTAAAAAAAGTGAATCTGGGTAAAGACACCTAGGAGTTCCTTAGATTAATTATCTTGGCAGTTTTTCTGCAAATTTAAAGTTATATCAAAATAAATGATTAACCTTCCTCAGAATGTTAAACACAGACTTACCAGGTGACCCAGCAGCCTCGCTCCTGGGGAGACACCCAAGAAAAACGGAAACGTACGTCCGCACAAAAATTTGCACTAACACATGCATGCTCAGAGCAGCACGATTCACAAAAGCCAAAACCCGGAAACAACCCAAGTGCCCGTCAGCTGATGAGGGCGGATGAGCCAACGAGGCCCATCGAGACAGTGGAATAGTCGCTGACAATAAAAAGGAACGCATTTCTGGTGCATCATGTGGCATGAATGGCCCTCATGATGCTGCGGGAAAGAAGCCAGACACAAAGACCACATATGTGTGATTCCATTTATAGGGAACGTCCAGAATATGAAAATCCAGAGACAGGAAGCAGGTGAGTGGGTGCCAGGAGCTGCGGGCACAGAGGGGGGGGTGGGGGGATGGGTGACGAGAATGCCCTAAAACTGACTACGGTGATGGCTGTGCAAGTTTTGAATATACTCAAAACCATTAAGTTGCACCCTGTAAATGGGTGAATTACGTGGTATGTGAATTGTATCTGAACGTGAGTTACTTAAAAAATAAAATGTTACCCAAAAATGAAAACTATAATAAAACAAAAAGCCCAGATGAGAGTGATGAGGCCTACGCGGGGGGAGCTCCCGGGGGGCAGGGACCCCCACACGTCCAGACGTCCTTGTCACAACCCTGATATCCACAAACCGATAGGGACCTCTCTCCGCCTGGCGCCCCACTGGCCGGCCTCCTCCCTCTGTCCCTGCTGCCTGGATGAGCCCCTCCCGCTCCCCCGCCCAGCAGCCCAGCAGCCCAGCAGCCCAGCAGCCCGGCACCGCCCCTGCCCAGCCAGGACCCACGCTGCCCGCCGGCGCGCTCACCTGCGGCTGAAGGCCAGGTCCATGACTCTCCGCTGCTTGTGCCAGCGCTCGTGGTCACACTCGGACACCAGGCCTTGGCCAAACAGCCTGTGGGGCACAGACACTGATGAGAGAAGAGGCTGGGGGGCGGGGCTGACGGCCAGGTGGCCAGGGGGTCACCTTTGGGGCGACGACAGCGTTCTGGGAGTGGACAGCGCTGTGAACACACCACATGCACTGAATTGTACCTCCAATGTGGCTAACAGGGTGGATTTTACGGATGTGAATTTAACCACCATAAACAATAAGTAAACAAAAAAGAAATGAGGTGATCATGGGCCCCAGTCTCAGCGACCCCCGCACTCCCACCTGCCCTGGGAGGGGAGAGAGGAAAAGGGGGGTGCCCATGACGAGAGCGGTGGCCACCGGGCCTGGGGCACGTGCTGTTGCCTGGCAGCCAGGAGCTCGGCCCCTAACTACCCCAAGGCTCTGGGGCCCGTGAGCCCTCTCCTCCCAGGCAGAGGCCTCCCCCCAGGTCCTCCCTCTCGCCTTACCTCTCACCAAACACAGTCTGGATGGCGTGGTACATCTTGGAGTCCTTGTTGTACTTGGTGGACATCAGGAATTTCTAAACATCCCAAAAAACCAACGTCAGCTCAGGCACCTGAGAGAGGACCTCAGCAGTTTCAAGATAATCAACTGGAGCCGAGCCTGCTACGGCGTGAGCACTCACGCACGGGGCCTCGCCTAACCCTCTGGAGCAAGAGCATCCCGTTCAGGAATGAGGAAAACGGGGCACCGAGGGGTGAAGCAATTGTCCTGTGGCCACACAGCTGGAGAGCAATGTTGGGAGGGGGGGGCGGTTTCCTCACTCCAATGCCCACACTTTGCCACCTTCCAAAATGGCAAGAACAAGGAAGGACATGGCTGCTCTGGACCCAGAGAACCTGGAGGGAGAGTGTCCGGGACATAGGAGAGACACTCGGCACAGATGCAGGATTGTTGCTGCCAACCCAGCCATGGAAATCACGGGAGGCTTCCTGGAGGAGGTCAGCTTCCTCACCAAGAGCTGCATGGTGCAATAGTAACATTAGCTAACAGCTCTTTTTTTAAAAAAATATATTTTATTGATTTTTTTACAGAGAGGAAGGGAGAGAGATACAGAGAGTTAGAAACATCAATGAGAGAGAAACATTGACCAGCTGCCTCCTGCACATCTCCCACTGGGGATGTGCCCGCAACCCAGGTACATGCCCTTGACCGGAATCGAACCTGGGACCTTTCAGTCCGCAGGCCGACGCTCTATCCACTGAGCCAAACCGGTTTCGGCAACTAACAGCTCTTT
>NW_005871512.1:734626-738639 GCF_000147115.1 Myotis lucifugus
GGATCTATTTTAGTTCATCAGTTTATGTTGATCATTATATCCCACATGTGAGTGAGATCATGTGATATTTATCTTTCTTCCGACCGGCTCATTTCGCTTAGCATCATGCTCCCCAGGTCCATCCATGCTGTTCAAATGGTTAAGCGTTCCTTTCTTTGTTACAAGGGCAGTGCAGCCCAGCTCGGGGTCAGTGGCTTGAATTTGAATATGGGCTCAACCTCCTCACGCCTCCCTTTGCTAACAACCCCATGACCCTGGGCAAGCTATTCTCCTCCGCTGGCCCTGTTTCCTCATCTTACAAGATGGGGGGAAAGAGAGCGCCTGCCTGGTAGGGCCGCTTGAAGAATAAATTGGTTCCACACGACAGGGGTGAGAATGGTGCCCGGCACCCAGCAGGTGCTCCGTCAATGCCAGGGGCACATCAGCACCTGGAGATCCCTCAGTGCCCAGTCAACCCTAGGACGTGGGTGGTACTGCTGTGCTCATTTACATAGAGATGACGGAACCTGAGAGTTAGAACTGGCCCCAGATCACACACACCACACGGCAAATGGCCCTAGGCTTCGGATCCAGCTGATTGGCTTTGGGCGAGGGGAGAGGTGACCGTGGTCCAGGCAGGGGAAGCAGGGTCAGTGGTGCATCCGCAGAGGGTGGGAGTGGGGGGGCTGGAGGGGCCTGCCCTGGGGGCGCTGAGCTTTATTCTGGGGTGCTGGGAATCGGGAGGCGACATCCCTGCTGCACATCAGCCCAGGGGGTGCTGGTTGCTGTGAGATTTGCTCCCGGGGGGGGGGGAAAGTGAATATCACACAGATCTGGTAAACATTAAAAAGATAATAAGTAGCCCCAGCCGGTTTGGCTCAGTGGATAGAGCATCAGCCCGCGGACAGAAGGGTCTGGGGTTCGATTCCAGTCAAGGGCACAGACCTTGGTTCCAGGTCCCCGGCCCTGGTCGGGGTGCATGCAGGAGGCAACCAATCAATGTGTCTCTCTCACATTGCTGTTTCTGTCTGTCTCTCTCCCCCTTCCACTCTCTCTGAAAATCAATGGGAAAAAATATCCTCAGGTGAGAATTAACAACAACAAAAAAGGTAAATAAATATTGTGGACAACTTTATACCAATAGTTTCAACAATTTACAAGAAATAGACCAATTCCTTGAAAGACACCAAACTAAGAAAAAAATAGGAAATCTGGATGGTCATATAGCAATTAAAGAAATTGAATGTATAATTAAGATAAAATAACACTTCTCCAAAAAAATGCCAGGCCCAATGGCTTCACCAGTGAATTCTATCCAACATTAAAGGAAAAATTAACACCACTCTCATACCAGCTCTTTCAGAAAGTGGAAAGGGAACTTTCCCTAACTCATCTTATGAGACTGATTAAACTGTACCAAAACCAGACAAAGATCTTATAAGAAAAGAATAAAGATAGAAACAAAAATTCTTAATGAAAGATGAGCTGATATATGCACCCCTATGTTCATATCAGCACAATTCACCATAGCTAAGATCTGGAAACAGCCTAAGTGCCCATCAGTAGATGAATGGATTAGAAAACTGTGGTACATCTACACGATGGAATACTATGCTGCTGTAAAAAAGAAGGAATTCTTACCATTTGCAACAGCATGGATGGAACTGGAGAGCATTATGCTAAGTGAAATAAGCCAGTCAATGAAGGAAAAATACCACATGATCTCACTCATTCATGGATAATAAAGACCATTATAAACGTATGAACAAAAATAGATACAGAGGCAGAGCTGCCTTAGAACAGACTGTCAAACTATAGCGGGAAGGCCGGGAGGGTTGGGGGGCAGGAGGAGGCGGGGGGTAAGAGATCAACCAAAGGACTTGTATGCATGCATATGAGCATAACCAATGGACATAAGACACTGGGGGGTAGGGGAGGCCAGGGGATTGTCCGATTAAACTGATACCAAAACCAGACAAAGATCTTATAAGAAAAGAATAAAGATAGAAACAAAAATTCTTAATGAAAGATGAGCAAATTGTATCCATGTATCCAGGGGCAAATTGTATCATGACCAGGATTTCAGGGTTGGTTTAACACTTGACTGTTTACCAATGTATTTCATCATATTGATATATATCTTTCAACTTCTTTTCTCATTGAGCATCATGAAGGTTTTTGTGCATGGCTTTTGGTAGCATGCTTTTAAATGTCTTAAACTATGTCTGTATTTGAAATTAAACTTTTTAAAATAAAGTTATTTTTGCCCATCCAGTGTGGCTCAGTGGTTGAACATTGACCTGTGAACCAAGAGATCATGGTTCAATTCCCGGTCAGGGCACATGTCTGGGTTGTGGGCTCGATCCCCAGTGTGGGGCATGCAGGAGGCAGCCGATCAATGATTCTCTCTCTCCCTCTCCCTACCTCTCTGAAATTAATAAAAATGTATTTTATAAGTTATTTTTATCATCTTGCTAGAGGCACTATAACAGTTCAGCTTGTCTCCTGATCTGCACCCTAAGTTGTTTTTATCCCTCTTTGTGCCACCAGCCACCCTCCATGCAATGAATCACCCCACATATCACCTGCGTGTGTAACAGCACCACCACTTATTGAGCAATTGCTGTGGGCCAGGCCTGGGCTAGATAACTCATAGACACCGTGTCAGTCCCATTCTCACAACCCCCGTAAGAAAGGCAGCATCCCTATGTTATAGACAAGGAAACGGAGGCCCAGACCGATACAGTCACAGGTCCGGGTCCCAGAGCCATCTGGTGGCAGAGCCCAGATTTGAGCCCAGTTCTGCTAACTCCCAAGTGGATGGTCTGATGGCCACTCTTTCTAAATACCTGCAGAGCAGACACCATCCACACACATTACAGACCCCTTAATGCCCCTGTGTCCATCTCCCCGTCTCTAAAACGGGGACTAATAAGGGTCCTACCCCTGTGAGATCTAATGGGGTAATAACTGGGAAGTGCATAGAAAAGCACACGGCCCATGGCAAACACGGTTAAGTATCCTTTGACCCTTATTTGCTAATAATCGATCAATATTTAATTTGCATCACAGCCCTGAGAGAGAGGTTAGTTATCTTCTCGCCTCACCAACGAAGGCACTGAGGCTGAGAGGTGAACTAACCGAACGTGTGTGCGCCAAACGGGTCCCACAGCAAAGTCCCCCTCCCTGCCCCCGTCACACAGCTCTGCCCTTAGGAGCCCGCCAACGTGGGTGATCAGAAAGAAGCCATTCCCTTTGGGTCCTCGGGAAACCAGCCCCAATATGTGTGCCTCTGGAACGTTTCTCCCGTCGTCCCCAGGGCCAAGTTTCACACACCCAACCTCGGGCAGGGGAGGCCCATCCCCATGGAAACCACTCTGTTTCCTACCTTGACCGACTCGGGGCTCGTGACGATGACCGAGGTTTTGTGGAAGACATTGACCCGCACCACAGGCCCGTACTTCTTAGCCCTGGAAACCAAAGTGACCCAAAGGAGGCTGTCAACGCCCGGAGACGTGAGTATCACCCGCCCCGGCCCAGCAGGAGAAACGGGGTGTCCCCTCCCAGGAGGGGGCTCACCACGGGCTTGGGGCCCAGGCTCTGTCCTGGGGCTGACTGACTACTGAGTCACATCTCCCAGCGGGCCTCAGTTTCCACATCCATGAAATGGGGTTGCTACGCTCCTCCTTTGCCCCACAGGTTGGACTGGGAATCAAGCAAGCTCAGGTCTCTGAAAATGCTTCGAGAAGTAAAAAGCACCACCCCACACAAGGACTCGTATCCAGTCACGCCCCACACCCAGGTTACAGATGAGGAAACTGAGGCTCGGAGAGGTTCTGATGGCTGGTCTAAGGTCACGGGATCGCCTTCCCAACGAGCCTGCCGTGCCTCTCCGCTCAGGGAGGACCTGCTGGCGGTGGGAGTGGCCTGGGCAGGGGAGCAGGGAGTGTGTGTGCTTCTGGGCTGGCCCTGTGGGGCCTGGCCTGGCATAAGGGCAATGTTTTTTCTTTAGGACCCACCAGTCCAAAAACACA
>NW_005871512.1:738739-741648 GCF_000147115.1 Myotis lucifugus
GCCCCTTCCCACAGGGCCCTGCGAGGCCGGCGTTATTAGACCCACTTCGTGGATGGGAGGACTGAGGCATGGCGAGATAGGGCACTGGCTTGGAGTCACCAGGCAGGATGCAAACCTGAGTCTGACCTCCTTGGAGAGGTGGTGGAGAGAAATAAAACCATCTCCCGGGTGCAGGTCAGGGGCTGGCCCTCAGTAACGCTGTGTGGAATTACCTTGAGACATTCATGGAACACTTTCCGTATGTTGGGTGCCATGCTAAGCCTCACCCCGTCTGACCGCCCCACACCACCTGGAGGCAGGGCAGCTGAGGCTGGTCAGGTGAGGTCACCTGCCCGCAGGTGTGTGGCTGGAACCGGGGCTCCCCGTAGTCCTTATCAGCAGGGGACGGAGGGGCCGCACTGAACCTGCACTGTGATCACCCAACTGCAGACAAGCCCTTGGTGTCACCTTGAGGCACGTTCCAAGGGACTCATGACCTCTGTCTCCTCTAGGACTCTTTTCCAGTCAAGCTCACTTACTACAGCATCCAGACAACAAAACCCAATTGGGATTTTCTGGGTCAGTGACCTCATTCTCCAGGGGGAAGACAGGAGACACGCAAACACGTAAGTAAATAGGAATTCAGAGAGTGATGGGAGAAAAATCCAAGTGGGGGGCAAGGAGAGCTGGGGCTGGATGTGGGGTGGCCATTTTATACAGGCAGGTGAGGGACCATCCCTCTAGGAAGGTGTCATGCGAGCTGTAAGAAGCAAGGGACGAGGCTGAGCAGGTATCTGGGGGAAGAGCATTTGAGGCAGAGGAATGGCAGGTGCAAAGGTCCTGAGGTGGAAGTGGGCTCAGTAAGTTGAAGGAAGGCAGTGTGGCTAGAGCAGGGTGCACAAGGGAACCATGATCCAGGGTGGGGCCACCAAGGTGGGGCAGATATGGTACGGTCTTGTGAGCTCTTGTCCACACTTTGGCTTTGCCCTCAGTGAAGGGTTTTGAGCAAAGCGAGGGCGGGATCTGGGTTTTAAATGTATTGTGCTGAGAGTGAAGGGGGAGGCGGGCGCAGGGGTGGAGGCAGGGGCCCTAGTGAAGGGCTGTGAGAGGTGATGCAGGCTCAGACCGGTGGAGGTGAGAAGCAACCCCATTCTGAGTGACAGTGAAGCCAGGAGCCCGGCCACGTGGGTGTGCTGAGTGACAGGTGTCAGGGAAGACCCTGGCCACCGGGAGGAGGTGGAGCTGATTCGCTAAGGGGAGCAGCGCTGGGAGGGAGCAGCAGACCCCTCATTGCCCCTGCCGTGTGCGTGCAGGTGTGCAGGCTTCCAGAGGCCAAGCCCCCGGGCTCTGGGCTCTGCCTGCAGGAGGGGCAGGCGGAAGCTCCAGCTCAGCAACCCCCAGAGCAGCCTCCGCCCACCTGGGGCCCCGTCCCTCCACCTGGGGCAGCGCTGTGGTCCCAGGTCCCCAGGGGGGTGCACTCGCTTTCACACCCAGAGCCCCAAGGACAGGCAGCAAAGGGACAGCCTGCCAGGGAGACTGAGCTGGAGGCACAGGAGAGCCAGAGCGAAGGGCTGGGCCTTTGAAGAGAGGCTTTAGGAGGAAGGAGGCATCCATCCGTCTGCCCGGGCTGCTGAGGGGCCAGGCCAGATAGGGCGGCGCGGACCGTGGAGGAGCTCTGTGGAGGTCGCTGGGACCTGGATCAAAGCAGGTTGGGTGGAGAGGTGGGGCCGGAGCCCCATGGGGTGGTGGGTTCAAGAGAGAACAGGAGGGAACAACGGGGCCCAAAGACAGGCAGGGCTGCTCCGCAGGCCGCAGTGGGGTGCAGAGAGGGAATGAGAGCGGGAAGAAAAGGGTGGTTTTAACAGCATATTATATAAAAATGGGAGGGATGCAGAGGACAAGGAAACCGATGGCGCAGCGAGGGGCAGGGGGGGCGGAGCTGCTGAGCAGCGAGGGCAGCTGGCCTTGGCCAGGGCCCCTGGGCCCAGCGGGAAGGGGAGGGCGAGCGGCAGGCAAAGGGGTGGCGGTGGCAGCAGAGCCCTGAAAAGAAGTTCTCGGCTGATCCATTTGCTCCGGGAAGTGGGAGGCAAGAAGAAAGGCTGGGAGTGCGGATGGGGGGCGGAGGGGGCGTGCGGGGACTGCAGAGCGACGGGAGGCTGGAGGCGGGCAGCAGCCGCTGGGGAGGGAGGGAGGGGGGAGCTGAGCCCCACCCGAAGTGAGGACTTGAACGTATCCCGCTCCACCTGCAGGAAGGGGGACCGCGGACACCACGCACCACCGGCTGTATTTCCAGAATTATCTGGTATCCATGGTCACTCCCCAGAGCTGCTCCTTTGCAGGAAAACGCTCTGTTCTGAGTGAGAACAGCCTGGAACTCCTCACCCTCCCAGGCGACTCCAAGATCCTGCGCCCTAACCACTGGGGTCCAGGGCCCCTGGGGAGGAAGGCGAGTGACACCTTGAGAAGGACAGGGGCACAGAGTGGCCACGTCTCCACTGCCAGGCAAGAGAGGGAACTAAAGCCCGTTCCCTCCAGCTCCTGCAGGGGGCGCTGGGGAGGCAAAGGCAGGGCCAGAAGATGGGTTAGAAATGAGCAGATAAGGGACCACAGGATGAGGGATGGTGGGACACTGGGGCTGGGAGGGGGCAGCAGAAGCCCACCTGGCATGCCCTGTGGTGGACTGGGAGTGGCAGGGCAGCCCAGGAGAGAGGGGAGGGCAAATCCCCCGCCTGGCTGGTCCCAGCGCGTGTCGTTCCCTAAAACACTGTGGCGGGCACAGTGGGGATCCAAAGTTTCCTGTGGGCAGAGAAGCGTGGACAGTCACTGGAGCAGAGGGCATCTGGAGAGCCCACTGTGACCACCCAGAGGGTGGCAGGATGGGCCACCCTCTTGCAGTGAGGGTGGTGCCTTGTGCCGGAAGGATGAGGGGG
>NW_005871512.1:745140-763695 GCF_000147115.1 Myotis lucifugus
ATCCGTGCTCTCCGTCTACTACCAAATATGTTGCATCAAATCAACCCTACTCCTAGACCCCCCACCGATCATACACAGAAAAACGTTAAAGAATTACCAAAAATCAATAAAGAACAAAACTAGACCCATCCCCTAAACATGTGGTTTCCACCCAATCACAAATCCGCTTTTGGCTCAGACCCGCAAGTCCCGCCCCTCCCCGCCTCTCCAGGCCCCGCCCTCAGCCCGCAAGCTCTACTCCAAGAGAAGCTCCGCCCAGAAACGCGTTGTCCCTGGCAACCCTGGTTCCTCCGAGCTTGCTATCTGGCGGGGCTCTAACTCCTGCTGGCTGGTTCCGCCTTCTTTGGCGCCTCCAAATAGCATTTCTCCGCGTGCCCGGTCCTAGGTCCCTTCATTTCCCCCTAAAACCTTCCTGGAAACCCCAGCCCAGTCTCCAAATTTTTGTACTACACCAACTGATCCCAACCCTCTCCCTGGACACCCCCACCCCCAAAGCTGGTTTCCCCTGCCCGGCCTGTCCACATCGAGCGCCCTCGGTCTCCCAGCCGGGCTCATGGGACAAGTGACCAGCACCCCCGGGGACACAGGGAGGCCTGTGTCTGCTAATGAAGAGCGCACGAGGCTGCTCTCCAGGAATCTCGGGCGCTTCTGGAACCTCCCAGATCCAAGGAAGCCGCGTCGGAGGCGGTGACGCCGGTCCCAAGCAGCTGGAGTCGGAGTGGCTGCAAATCTGGGTACGGGAGGTCGGCGTGGCCAAAGGGTATTCTTGAACCATAATGACCAAGACTTCCCTCCCTTTTATAACCTGCTTCTCCGTATCCATATGTCCGGACATGACCGAAGAGGCCAGCTCTGGGCTTGTTAGTTCCCGATTCTACACGCAGGGGCCCCCAGAATGAACACAATGGATGGGAAGGGCCAGGTGGGCCTGTTGTGGAGTGCGAGCAACAGAATGACCACTGGAGTCCAAACCAATGAAAATTTAGGAGCCTTTATTACTGGCCAGTGACTGCTCACCCTTTCTCCACGCAGGGAGTCCAGAGCAGCCCCGACCTCGGGTGCAGAATAGCTTTTAAGCACTAACACCACATCCTAGTTGGCAAGCTAAATGGAACAACAGCAAACTTACATAACGCAGGTTTTCAGCTATCCTGGGGGCAAACTGCAAAGGTGATAAAACCACACTTTATGGGGTTGAGCTAGCAGCAGGCTGTTTTATAATTTGTAGCTGGGGTCTGTAGCCAGTACAGCAGAGCTGAAAATGTCCCACTCTGCCACAGTGCCCACTCCTGGTCCAGATAAAGATCCTCGGGTTGGCGAGGGGGCGCCCAGAGACAAATGCTGCTGGGTTTCTAAGGAGAGGACATGTCCCCTGCCCACTCGTGGGCCAGTCCAGGGGAGGTTGGGGGACAGGAAAACAGAAAAGGTACACCAAGGACAGTCCCCATTAGGAACATGACTGTCAGGGGAGTAGGGGCTGCGGGGTGACAGACAGCGCCAAGCTTTAGATCTGGGCCCAGCTCAGAAGAGAAAGGATTTCTGCCCTGGGGACGACAGCCAGGGCGTCCTTCCTGGAGCGGGGACCAGGAACGACCTCCCCGATTGGCCAGTAGATGGCGCGCCCCCGTGTGGCGGTGAGAAGCAGCCGCAGGCGCATACAGGGGACCTCTGGTTGCCCAGGCTGCGGGGCCAAGGGAGGCGGAGAGGTCACAGCCGTTTCTGGGCTGCGAAAGCTCCAGGGGTTGGAGGCAGTTTGAAGGGAGGACCCCGAACAATTGTTCTTTGAGGGCGAGGAGGGCAGGGCCAGGTCCTGAACTGCTGAGGCCACAGTCTGGGTCCCCGATGAGGCAGGCCTGGAGCAGCCGCAGGGTACAAGTGGGAGTGGGAGCCTATCCAGCAGAACTAATGAGGTGAGTGGGTGTTCGTTAATAGTCTCTGCTGCGTAGGTCAACACCAGTGACTTCTGGATCAATGTGACCATGGCTCAACCTGGCATTTCTGTCAACAGAGCGCGCCCGTCCCTGCTGGGGCGTCAACAGTGTCCCCTCCCCTCCCCCTAGCCGGCTCATCCGATCCTCTCAGCGCTCCTGTGATCAGGTGGGGAACAATGAGCCTGGCTGGCAGCACAGCGAGCTACCTGCAGAGGGCGCCGCTGGGAAGCACCTGGCCAATCACCTGGCTCTCCTCTGCCCCCACCCCTCCCCGTCTAGAGGGGTGGGGAACGTCTGGCCCTCCAGGAAATCATTTGGTCACATGTGACTATCACGCACTTGAAGCTTAAGTAGTCCAAACTGAGACGGGCTGTGTGTGTAAAACACACACCGGATCCCATCAATTTAATACAAAAGGAATGTCAATCTCCTTGATATTTTTATATTGGTTACCTGTTAAAATGATAATTTCTGAATATGTTGGGTGAAATGAAATTCTTATTAAAATTCATGTCACCTGTTTCTTTTCACTCTTATAACAGGGCTACCAGAAAATCCGAAATGACCTACGTGGCTCACATTACATTTCTGTTGGACAGCAGTGGCATAGGCAAAGTTCTCAAAGTGTGGCCCCTAGGCACGCACATCAGCATCACCCAGTGTCACCATGCAAATTCTCAGGCCCACCAGCACTGGCGGAGTCAAAAACTCTGATAGGACTCGGCAGCTTGTGTTTTAACCAGCCCTGCCGGTGATTCTGCTTAAATTTGAGAATCACCAATTTGACCCAATGACCCCACTTCTAGGAATACTGTATTCCAACGGCATAAAAGTACCACAGCTTTCTTAGCCACTCATCTCCTGATGGGCATTCGGGCTGTTTCCAGATCTTAGCTACTGTAAATTGTGCTGCTATGAACGTAGGGGTGCCTACATTCTTTCTGATTGGTGTTTCGGGGTTCTTAGGATATACAGGCAGTCCTCGGGTTATGTTGGACTCGGTGTACATCGTTACGTCACCATCTCCCATTTATTTATAAAAAAAAAAGTTCCATCATTTTGATGTATGCACATATGTGCTTTATGTTTTTTATTATTTATTTACCACAAGTAAAGGTCAGGAATTGTTATCTTTCTTTTAAATTTTTTTTTTTTTACTGTTTCATTTCATTACTGCTGTGTATGTGCTCCATGTGAGTGACGTAGGTGCTTATGTAGGTGGGTTCCAACTTAGGGCGAAAATCGTGTTACTTCGCACCATAGGGACGGATCTCCGACGTAACCCAAGGACCTACTGTATATCATTTTATTAACCAATGTCACCCTAATAAATTCAACACAAAATGTTAAAATTTGTATTAAGAAAAAGATGAGGATTAAATGAGTGGATAATAGGAGCAGTGCCTAGCATGTAGTAAGTGCTCAACAGATGTCAGCCATCCACCCGGACCACGGATGGCCTTGGCCCTGGCTCGGGCCAGGCCTGTGGAGTGTGCACTATTCAGGAGCAGTGATTCTGTTGTCAACGTCCTCCCCAGGAGTCCGCAGCCCAAGCCTTGTTTGGAGCCTGGGGGAGGGGAGCACCCTGCCCAGAGGACTGGCAGGCTGAGGCCAGCGCTGTCCAGAGGCGTGGAGAAGCCTGGACTCCCCCAGTTACCCCAGCAACAGCAGTGATGCCCAGGGCCCCAGCTGAGGGCTGGACCACTCCTCTCCACCACCTGGGAAGGTGCCAAGGAGCCCACATGGAGGCCCAGACTGTCGGTGCTGAGATGCTCCCCATCATTCTGCCCCGCCTCCCAGGCCCCACCTTGTGGCCTCCCAGCCTCCAGGCTGTGAAATGAAGAGGGGAACTGGGCAGCACGGGGAGGGGCACGGAGGAGCCCAGGAAGAGGAGGCAGAGGCTGCTGCAACCTACCCCCTGACACTGGGTCAGAGGGACCAAGAGCTCTGTCCCTCTGATGGGCAGGCCAGGCTGCTGCCTGCTCTGAGAGCCTGGAGGGCCACCCCACCTTCCCGGGCTCTGGTCTCGGCTTGGCCTTCACAGCCACAGGCCCTCACAGCCTTCAGGACTGCGCTCCCTTCTGCACAGTGAGGGGTTTGGCTGGATGGAGGGTGGGGAGGCACCAAGCCGCACCTTTCTGGGCACAGCCCGCGTTCTTGGGAGTGCGGTGGCGAGAGTGCCGGCAGGCCCTGGGGCTAGGCTGCTTGGGTTCAAGTTCGGTTTCTTCCCTCCCTGCCGGGGTGCCCCCATTGAAGATGTTTAGCCTCTGTGCACCTTCGTTGCTGTGCCGTCTCGCAGCGGTGACCAGCACAGAGGTGACACGCTGTGGCGGGGCTAATGGAGGTTTCCACCAGGGGTTCAACGGGGCCCGACAGGCCGCGAGGGCCGGGGCCCAGGACACCCTGCTCAGGGCAGAGGTAGGAGTCGGAGAGGTGGCCCTGCAGCCCAGACTCTACACTCGGAGCCGGTTCCTTGGCCACCACACGGTCCCTAGTGCCCACTCCGTGCTCACTGCCCAGTGACCATCTGCTTATGTCCCTGACCCCCATCAGAGGCTGGGCCGGCCGTACCTGACGCCCCTCCACAGGCCTGGCACGAGCCAGGGACAAGGCCATCCGTGGTCACAGAGACTCAGAGAGAGGCTGAAGGCTCAGCCCCCACCCCAACTCCCAGGCAGGCGGGGGGCAGAGAGAAGAGGCAGGAAGTGGTTGTAAACAATCGCATGTCGGCACAGCCCCTGGAGACAAAGCATCAGTAGTCTCACTGGGCCCCAGCCCCGGTCGCCCCTCGTGGGGCTGGCGGGAAGGGAGGGTTCACTGAGCAGGGCTGGGTTTGGAGATCACACAGGTGGCCCCACAGGCCCGGATGCAGCCCTGAAGGTGAGCGGAGAAGCCTGGAGTCCCCCCCTCACCTGGGACCTGGACCTGGGAGTGGCTGGGGGCTACTGTCCTGAGGAGCAGGGCAGAGTCAAGCCTTAGGGATGGGTGTCCCAGTACACACACAATCCCCCCCCCCCCAAAGCATCCACAGGGGCCCAATGTCATGATGAGGTCCCAGGCGACCAGGAGGCTTCCCCTAGGGCAGTGGTCGGCAAACCGCGGCTCCCAAGCCACATGCGGCTCTTTGGCCCCTTGAGTGTGGCTCTTCCACAAAATACCACATGCGGGCACTCATGTACAGTGCGATTGAAACTTCTCGGCCCATGCGCAGAAGTCGGTTTTCGGTCTGGGCAAGTCTATTTTGAAGAAGTGGCGTTAGAAGAAGTGGGGGGTGTCGGTTGGTCGGGGAAGGGAGACGCGGCGCAGGTGGGCCGCAGGATACGCAGAGTGGGGGAGGGGCTCGCGATTCATGCACGAGTGTGGATGGGAGAGTTGGAAGGGGTCTATCTCAGCGAACATACCTCAATCAGATTAAGGACATTTTTAGCCAAGGCCAGCTCAGGAGCACTCTAATTAAGTTAATAACAATGTACCTACCTATATAGTTTAAGTTTAAAAAATTTGACTCTCAAAAGAAATTTCAATCATTGTACTGTTGATAATTGGCTCTGTTGACTAATGAGTTTGCCGACCACTGCCCCAGGGTCACCCAGTGCCTCCCAGCCAGCCCGCCCGCCCGAGGCACTGCTTCCTCCCAGGCAGCCGACCCTCACGGGGGCAGCCACGTTCCCACCGATGCCTTCCCGCTCTCCGCAGCGCCTGACTGCGGGGCCACACTCCTCAGCCACACATTCATCGGCTGCTCTGGGGCCTTCTGCTCCAGCCCCGGCAGGGCAGGCCTGGTCCCCTCCCTCGGTCCACCAGCCAGGGGCCATGTCTGTCCTTAAAGGGTGGCTGCCCTCAGTGCTCAGGGTCCCCAGGCCAGACTGTGTTCATGCCGCTGCTCGGAGGTAAGAAAAGACCAGGACCAACCCTGCAGGGCCCCGGGCCCCCACACACACGGGACACGTGAGCAGGGACACACAGAGAACACCGTGTACCGCGCACAGCTCAGTGAGGGCCGCATTCAGATGCACCACCCTCTACACCACACCCATGGCCACCTCCACCCTCCACTCCGGCGCACGCCCCAGGCACACACAGGCGGAGGGCCCTGCCAGGCTCCGACCCGAGGCAGGACAGCCGGGCCTGACCCCTACCCTCGCCCACGGTCGGGGTCCTCATGGCTGCATATGACGCCCGCGTCCTCCTCGTGTCTGCAGTTGTGCGTGCCCAGGCCCCTGTGCCTGCACTCCAGCAGGGTCTTCTCGTCGCCCGCGCAGCGCACGTCGTCCAGCAGGATGGGCAGCGCGCGGCCCTCCCCAAACTCCGCGCCCTTGGTGGCCCGCACGGCGTGGGCAAAGCCCAGCTGGCGGCACACCACGGCGGTGGCCTTTATGTCCCAGCCGTCGTCGCACACCGTGCCCCAACGTCCGCCTGCAAACACCTCCACACGCCCGCGGCCTGGGCCCAGGCCCGCAGGCCGCACCAGGCGCACGGCCCCATTCAAGGGCGCAGAGTTCTCGGTGCCAGGCCGGCCCCGCCGCCGGCCGCTGACCCTCCGGCCGCCAGGCCGCCGGGTGGGCCTTGCTGGGCTCAGGGTGGGCCTTGCTGGGCGCGGGGTGGGCCTTGCTGGGTGCGGGGTGGGCCTTGCTGGGTGCGGGGTGGGCCTTGCTGGGCGTGGGGTGGGCCTCGCTGGGCGTGGGGTGGGCCTTGCTGGGCGCGGGGTGGACACGGGTGGAGGGGCTGTGGGGCGGCGGCGGCTGGGCACCTTCGTGGGCGCGGGCGCTGTGGGCCGCGGGGTGCTCTCGGCCCTCCGGATGAACTCTGCAGAAGGGAAGAGCCTGCAGTCAGAGCAGCCCCCCAGCTCTCCATCGGGGAATGCAGACCCCAGGGAAAGATGTCCTTATTCTACCCTCCACTCAGACACCGCGGCTGCGTGCCTCTCTGGCCGCCCTGCCTCCTGGGAGTCCGCGTCCCTCACACTGTAAACTCGGGGCTTCTCAGAGCAAGTGACCCTTTCCGGTTCCAATGGTTGGTTTAAGGGGGAAGCTGAGACCCTCTGATGGGAGGAGGGGGACATGGCAGACGGGCAGGATGAGAACCAGCCTGCCCAGGGCCTGCTGCTCAGGGTGCAGCCTCCTGCCAGGCCTCTGGCTGCCGGCTTCTCCCGCTTGGCCTCTTGCTGCTCCCTCTGCCTAGACTGCCCCCCCACTCTCCCGCCATGGTGCACCCTTCCTCTCCCTTCCAGGCTCAGCCCTCAGCCTCTGCTCCGAGACCGCCACGCCCGCATCCTGCACTGCCCTGGGTCCCCATGGCACCAGCACACACGCTGTCACTGGGCCCGGGACACTAAATGACATGTCTGTGTGTCCCGGCCAGGAAAGGGCCCGGCCTGACCTGGAGCGGGTCCCTCCGAGAGTGCCGGAAACTGTGGAATGAGTCGCTGCAAAACTGGCCCAGGCCCGAAGCCACCTGAGGCTGGACTTACTCCCCCCAAACCCCGAGCTCCTCTCTCCCCCAACTTCCTCCACCCGGGGTCCCCTTCCTCGGGGCCAGGCACCCCGCCCGCCCAGGGGCCTAGCCTTGCCCTCCTCCTACAGCCCCCACAGCCAGACTGCCAACTGGTGAGCTGCTGGGTACACTCGCCCTCCTGAAGTAGCTCCTTTGGGCCACAGGGTGGTTTTTTAAAGCCAACATTTTCCAATGAGGAGATGTGTAGGTAACAGCTCGGAAAGGCAGACACCACATCCATCTCGCTCCGCGTGACATCCCCAAAATGAAGTGCACGGAAGTTCTGTGAATGAACTGAATAATGAACAGACGCGTTTCCTGCTTCTCTTAAGAATGGAAAGGTCGCCAAAACCGGTTTGGCTCAGTGGATAGAGCGTCAGCCTGCGGACTGAAGGGTCCCAGGTTCGATTCCGGTCAAGGGCATGTACCTGGGTTGTGGGCACATCCCCAGTGGGAGATGTGCAGGAGGCAGCTGATCGATGTTTCTCTCATCGATGTTTCTGACTCTCTATCTCTCTCCCTTCCTCTCTGTAAAAAATCAATAAAATATCTTTTAAAAAATAAATAAATAAATAAAAAAGAATGGAAAGGTCTGGCCCGACCGGCGCAGTTCAGTGGTTGAGCGCTGACCTATGAACCAGGAGGTCACGGCTCGAGGCACAGGCCGGGGTTACGGGCTCCATCCCCAGCGTGGGGCATGCAGGAGGCAACCAATCAATGATTCTCTCTCATCATTGATATTTCTATCTCTCTCTCCCTCTCTCTTCCTCTCTGAAATCAATAAAACTATTAAAAAAAAAAAAAAAGGATGGAAAGGTCTGGCAACACTGGGCCTCGCTCCCACCCAGCCTGGCCCCATAGAACAGCCCCTTCCTCAGGGCAAGCCTCCCCAGGTGGCCCCTGATCCCGGGGCAGTCAGTGGTGGCCTTGCCCGGCCCCTCAGGTCCTTGTCAAAGTGGAAGCATCTTGTGGCCGGCCCAGCCCCAATGCCCCCTCCCCTAGGGACCCTGCACCCAGGATAACTGTCCAGTATCCCTTGCTCACACACGCTGCACCCTCTTTCTCTGTGCCTCTCGTGGACTCTGAGGGTGCTTCCCTGGAAACAGCTATTTCTCCCTTCGCATGCCCCCTCTGAGACCTGCAGCCCTTTTGCGCCACCCACCCACGGCCTGGGACTGGCACACGTTGCCCACTTTAACTGAATGTCTCATGTGTGCCCAGCACAGGGCCCGGCAGAGGGTCCAGCTGGGAAGGCCCACGCTGGGTGTGGGCTGTAGGAGCGTCCCTCCCCCACTGGGTCCCTGTTGGTGGACACTTACTTTCTTTGGGCACAAAGCGGATGAGGCGGCTCCTCACCATCACCTGGGCCGGCTGGATCTGACACTTGCCGGGGGGTGCCCGTCTGCCAACACACAGAAGGTCATGAGCCCGGCCCTGGGAGCCTGCCCTGAGGCTGTCCTCTGACATCGCCCCCCCGCCCCCCATGGCCAGGCAGGGAGGGGAGGGCCCGTGTGCTTCCAGGCCTGGGCAGGTGAGAACAGTGGCCATTTATGGAGCACCTACTATGTGGCCCAGTGTCCCCACGTGCTCCATGCCCCGGGATCTACAGGAGTCCAATCCCAGGACAGGAATCCCTCATCCCGCTTCTGCATGAGGCCGGTGGCTCACCTGAGCCACTTCTAACTCCGAGCATGGCCTGTCCTCTGAACCTGGTCGGATGGCACTCCTCCTCCTCCCATAGCCTGCCAGTCCGACTCCTGTCACTGTAACCTACCCTGGCCCCAGCCCACAGCCTTTGAGGAGGGTCCCTGCCCCCCTGGTTCCTGGGTTTCTGGTGATGCAGAAACAGAGGCTCCTCTGCCAGCAGGAACCAGGGAGAGATTCGGTCCATTTAAAGGAAAAAGGCAGAGAGAGTGTGTGTCTCCGGGTTGGCAGCAGAGCTGGGGGACCCAGGGGCCTGGGGGGGTGGAGGGTGGGGGGAGGTGCATAGAGAGTTGGAAGAGAAAGGAGTCAAAAAAGGTTGCCAGGACTATGAATTGGGCTCTTCTGGCATCTTCGAGGGGCACCAGGAAGGAATGGAATTTCGTTTTAATTAGTTTTTGGCTCTCGATCTGTGAGTCTTTGAATGGGACCCGCCGATTCTGGGCTGACCACGTGGGTACAGACTTCAATAGGTTCCACCAGCTCAGGGGAAAGCCCAAGGGGTGAAGCAGCCACATGACACGAGGGGCCTCCAGACGGGCCTGGCCAAAGAGGGAAGCCGCGGAGGGAAACCGTGGGCCTGCCCCCCACCCCCCGCCCCCCTCCCCGCCCCCAGAATGAAGAAGCAGGCAGCACTTGTCAGAGCTGGAGACGGTGGGTTTTCTGGTGGCCCCGAACCCAAATACTATCCACACGCCCCACACAGACCCAGCAGGGGTTTGTTCCTTAAGGAAATTATGAAAAACATTTTTGTTGTGCAAAAGGTAGGCGATACACCCCAAACTGCCACATGAATGCGGTTATGTTTGGGCGGTAATGAATAGCCCCACCCCACCCCGCCACTCCTCACGCCTTCGTTTTCCAAAGGTTCTGTAATGGGGCCTCGTGCAACATGCTGCCGGGCAAAGAAACACGTTTGTTCCAAAAGAGAAAAATGAGAGGGATGAGGAGGGTCAGGGAGGGAGGGAGGGAGTCTGGCCGGTTTCTGCCTCCTCCCACACACGAGACCTTGAGCGGAACCGACCTCTGCCCTGCCGCCGGATAAGCCAAGATCGTGCGGCACCAACTAAGGCAGTGATGGTCCGAGGCGCATCTGGCGAGAATTAGGTGCTCCGTGCATGTGACATTTCCTTAGAGAAGCATCTGCTCTAAACGCTGGAAACGGCCAGGAACGCAGAAGATAGCTAGGGCACGATGACTCAACAGAAAATTACACGGCCATTGAAACCGGTCCTTTTGAGGGGGACGCGGCCATTAAAACCGGTCCTTTTGAGGGGGATGCAGCGTGGAAATGTTTATGCAGAACAGGGAAAGGAACGAGGGGAAATGCAAAGTTGGCAGGTGCCTTTCCGCAATGAGGTAATCCTGGCGCTGCCCACGTAAAGAGGGGAGGCCGAGGGTTTTCCTTGAGAAATATGTGAATAATGAACAGGCCCTAGCCGACATGGCTCAGTGGGTAGAGCATCGGCCTGCAGACCGACGGGTCCCGGGTTCGATTCCAGTCTAGGGCACGGACCTTGGTTGCAGGCTCGATCCCTGGCCCTGGCTGTGTGCAGGAGGCAACCAATGGATGCCTCTCCCTCCTCAATGTCTTTCTCTCTGTCTCTCCCCCTCGTTCCACTCTCTCTAAAAATCAATGGGAAAAATATCCTCAGGTGAGGATTAACAACAAAAAATAATAGTAATAATGAACAGACCTGTGCTTTAAGAAAAAAATGCGGTAGGCAGGAATGTCTGCAAAGCTGTCACAGACCAGAGGAAGCTAAGGAGATGTGATGACTAATGCAATTCTGGAACAGAAAAAAGAATCTGAGAGAAAAACTAGAGAAATTCTTTTTAAAAAGTGCAGTCATCTCAATTGTAAAAAGAAGTATGGAGTTTAATGAATAGTAATGTGCCAATATTGCTCGTTAATTGTGACAAAGGTGCTGTAATAATGTAAGACATTTAAATAATAGAGGAAAATAAATAAATAAGAAGGGTGAGGGGCATATGGGGAAAACTCTGTATTATCTTTGCAACTTATTTGTAAACCTAAAACTATTCTAAATTCTAAATGCTTTCGGTTTTTTAAAAATGTGATGATGGGGCTTGCGCTTATGAGCTCCCATCAGTGTGTCTGACTCCCTCCTGTCACGGACAGAGGTGGACTTTGAAGTCCGGGTTTGAATCCTGGACCTGCCTCTCACCAGCAGGATGGGCTTGTCCAGTCACTTCCCTCTTCGGGCCTCAGTCTTCTCATCTGGGAAATGGGGACGTGAATAACCTCCACCTGAGGGCGTGCCAGAGAGGGGAACTGAGGTAACGGAGTCAGTCTATCTCGGGGGGTGGGGGGGGGGATGGCTCACCTGGAGGGGTCGATGATCTTGTAGATGACGCCACGAGCTGCTGTGGCACTCGGCACGCCCGTGGACATGAAGTACAGCTCCCCTTGGACAAGAAACAAGGCAGGGAGTGGGCACGCTGCCTGGAGGCTGTCCCAGCGGCCCCACACCCCCACCTCGGGCTCTGAGACCAACCCCGACCTCAGGAGGCGAGCCTGAGGGGTCCAGGCCCACGCAGCTCACCAGCGCCCAGAACTGAGACAGCCCCAGAACGGCCACTGACGGGCCCCAGGGCCTCTGTAGCTCTCCAGGGCGGTGGCTACTCTGCCGGACCACCCAGGCTCGACCCTCTGAAGCCCCTGGTCACCTGCCTGGGTTTCACGCCCAGCACCACACACCCCTGGGCACAATGAGGGTCCATGTCCCAGCTCCTTACTAACTGCCTGCTGGGTAATGCGGGCACACCTGGCTCTCCGAGCCTCAGCTTCCTCATCCCAAAATGAAATGCCTCATAGGACTGTCATTTGGATCTATTTTTATTGACTTCAAAGAGAAAGGGAAAGAGAGAGAAAGAGAGACATCAATGATGAGAATCATTGATTGGCTGCCTCCTGCACGCCCTCTACCAGAGATTGAGCCCACAACCCGGGCATGTGCCCTGACTGGGAATTGAACTGTGACCAGGGTGACTTCCTGGTTCATAGGTCGATGCTCAACCACTGAGCCACACCGGCCGGGCAGGACTGTCATTTAAATTAAAAGGGCACACGGGTCGGTGCTATCAGCATGAGCTTTCATTGCTGATGTCAGTCACGGGGATCTGGGTCCGGCCAAGTCCTGGAGGCTAGAGTCTGTCTCCACTCACCGACTAGCAGGCAGAACACTAGCTCGGGGAGTTTCTCGTGTGAATGCCAGTCCCTGCACTCAGCCCGTGTGAGCACCAGCAGCTCCGGGACCCCCCACTCTGAGCCTCAGTTTCCCCACCTCTCGGGACGGGAGTGGAAATGCAGGGAGCGGGGTCACAAGCACCTGGCACCATGGGCGTTCAGGGAATGTGAGTCCTCGCTCTCTGCCCCCGGCCCTTGCTACCAGAGGCACCTATGTCCAGGAAACAGGCTTCATCATTCCCATCTTACAGGTGAGAAAACAGCTCAGAGAGGCCAAGCGACCTGTCCAGCGTCACACAGCTGGGTAGTGCAAGCGAGGCCCCTATCTCAGCACCGTCTCTGCCCCCAAGCTCACACGGATGTGGGACACATGTGGCCGTGAGGCCAAGACACAGGCACACTTCCTCTCTGGGCCTCTTCCAGAGAGAGGCCCTGGAAGCCACTGTCTCCCTCCTGGCTGTGTGGCCCTCCCATCTACACTCCAGCCCCCTGAAGGGCCTGGGGGCTCGCCGCACACTCCGCTTCCTCAGCCTGGAATGCCCTTCTCCCCTGTCTTCCTCCGGCTGACCAAGTTCAAGCACACGGCCCTCTGGGAGGCCTCCAGGCACCAGCTGGGTCCAGCATTCCCCTCCCCAGGGCTGAGCAGAATAGTCAACCTCAGTTTCCCCACCTGTAAAGTGACGGGGTTGGACCAGGCACACTCCACGCTCCCTCCGGCCTTGATCTGCTGGGAGCCGTGGCCCTAGCCCCATGCACAGGCAGGGAGCCCCACCAGCAATGATGGACCTGCCCGGGGCCAGGCTGCCCTCCTGGTCTCTGCCATGTGGACGGTCCCTGGAGGACGCCGGGCCAGCAGAGGCCCTTGTTTCACAATTTACAAGTCTTAGAGCAGCGGTTCTCAACCTGTGGGTCGCGACCCCTTTGGCGGTCGAACGACCCTTTCACAGGGGTCGCCTAAGACCATCCTGCATATCAGATATTTACATGACGATTCATAACAGTAGCCACATGACAGTTATGAAGTAGCAACGAAAATAATTTTATGGTTGGGGGTCACCACAACATGAGGAACTGTATTAAAGGGTCGCGGCATTAGGAAGGTTGAGAACCGCTGTCTTAGAGGAACAGCTAGAGAGATGGAGGCTGGAGCCTGGAGCTGGGAGAGGGTTGTTTGCACTGGACCCCATGGCTCAGTGCTCTCCAGGGGCCGCAGCCCAAGCTTGCCAGCAGGCTGTCCCTGGGCTGTCCGTCTCCGAGGGGCCTCTGCCTGCTGTCACCTCACTCGGTGCCACTCAGAGGGCTGAGGAAGGGCCCTGGGAAATGCATCTTCCAGGCCCTGCCTTTCTTGGGGGGTGGGGGGGAGAGTTAGGGGGGCCAAGGAGAGAGAGAGCATCTCTCCTTCCAAACATGTTAACCCCCTATTGACCAAAAGAAAGGGTTTTCAGGAGCCCACTGGGCTTGGGGAGGGCAGTGGGGGCTGCGGCTGCCCTTTGGAGAATTCAGATTCTGATGGGTGTCGGCTCAACAAAGGTTTCCCACACTCAGGCCTGGGGTCTCTGGGCACTGGGCTCTGCAAGGGGAAACCCCTCCAAAGGCCCCCTGGTGGGTGTTGCCCAGCAACCGGGCCAAGCATCCACTAGGCCCCACCGTGGGCCCCTAGTCTTTTGTCCAGGGACAATCCAGGGCCAAGGACAAAGGCAGGAGGCTGGAGTGGGACCCAGCCCCCGCGGCCCCTCTTCCTCCCCCCTCCCCACTGTTCCTTACATTGAAAATGCAAGTGCCTGAACGGGAGACCCACTCACAGGCAAGGGGGCGGTGGTACCCACGTTCTAAAGACCCCGTGGCTTCATTTTATAGGCCCAATACACTTGCCATCAGGAACCCAGGGCAGTGGAGGTCTTGGGAGGCACTCCCCAACCCCCCTCACCCCCACCCCATCCCTGCCCCCGCCTGCATTTCCACCAGTACTTCCTGGTCCCTAACTTTCCTGGTCCTCTAACTGCCCTGAACTCTTCCCCAAGTCACCGTGCTGAGCCTCCCAGCAACCTCACCCAGGGTGGAGGTGGAGGGAGGGGGAGGAGGAAGCTGGTGAGGATGATGCGCAAGCAAGATCTCCAGCCCCACCCCCTCTCCAACACATTACTCTTCATCCTGAAATGGTTTCAGGCCTGAGACCCCATTCCTTAAACCTCAGACGTGAGACCTCATCCCTCGAACCCCAAGCCAGAAGGACCCAGGGGATGGGGGGACCAGCCAGGCACGGGCAGCCGGGACGGAGCGTCCTCGGAGTGCTCACCGGCCTCATCCTCCGCGAAGGAGATGATGTGTGGGTAGTAGTTGTTGATGAGGCCCGGGAACTCGCAGGTCTGGCCGCGGCCCATGCAGAGCTCGCTGTACTGCCACTGGCCCGGCCCCGGGCTCTCTCGGAGGGACATCAGGCGCCTGCCAAGGAGAATGAGCTGTGGGGTCACGCCTGGCCTGGTGCGCAGGGGAACCCCACCCAGCCACCCAGCCACCCCCTCATCTGTTACCCATGCAACTGCGGTGAGCAGTTAGCCAGACATGAGCAGAGCAAGGACGGTGGGCCGGGTACAGACGGTCACCAGGGCGGAAAGCCTGGGTGCCTAGCAACGGACAAGTGTAGGGTGGGACCGCACCCCCAGGGTGACCTCCCCTCCCTAGCATATCGCTGCTCCTGCGGTTTGGACCCCTGACCTTTCCTCCCTAGAGATACTAGGCTCAGCTGTATTTCAGCTCCAGGCCCAGAAAAGCAGCAAAACCAGACAAGCAACACCACAGCGGACCTCAGGACCAGCTGCACTGAATAATGACCCCCTGACCAGTCAATCAGTGGAGGCCTGAAAGGACACCCCTGGGAAGCTGATGAATATTCTATTGAATCTTCCCCTGGGACCGCCCCTAAAGCCCCCACCCTTAACACCCTTAGGACAGAGGACCCAGCGGGCTCTTCCTGCTGGGAGCACGCCCTGCCTTTCCCTCCCTCCCTCCCCTCCCCCCAGGAGCCTCAGCAGTACCTTCCTCACTTCTAAACTCCAAGGGCCCTTCCTTTGCCTCTGTAACTTGTTCCTAAGTCCATTTCTTCTACAGATTTCTTCTACCTCGGTGATTTTCTAAATGAATGTTCTCTTACAGTTTGCGTCTTGGCTCTGAGTTCTTTCCAAGCTAGAGGCTGCTGAACCCAGGGCGGGTCTGACCCCACTGGTCTAACACCTGGAGCCGTTCTTGCCGCCCCCCAACACAACCAGAACCACATACAACTGGAGGGTCCGGTGCAAACAGAGCGTGTAGGCCCCTTGTTCTAAAAGGGTTGAGAATTTCAAGACAGTGAGACAGCAGAGCATCAAGCCAAGTGTGGGCCCTTCTCAGCACGGGGCCCTTCACATCCATGAAGCCTGCCCTGCATGAAGTCTTTACTGAGCACCTACTATGTACCAGAGAAGCATGAAGGGGGGGCACACAGAGACCAAAGACCAGCTTGGTTCCTTCCCCCTCAGGCCACCCCCGCCCAGTGACCACCAGGAGGCAGTCAGGAGCTGCCTTGGATGGCAGAGCTCTGCGAGGCTGGTGCCAGGAGTGTGCACACACTTTGGAGCTGCCTCCACTTCGGTGCTCAAGATGGAACCTGGGCACCTTCAGAATATGCTGATCTGGCCCCTTACTCCCTTCCCCGCCTGTCAATTACCTACTGATACTCCCAGGCCCTGTTCGCTGCCCCCTCCTCCGGGAAGCCATCCTGACTGCCCACCTTGGGCTTCTCCAGCACTGTGCACAGGTTCTCTGAGGCGGACTAGAGTGGACCAAGTGTCCCTGACTTGGGTGTCAGGTACTCTTCAACTCTGTTGTTCTCTCTGGCCCTGGCACAAAGCCTGGCCCAGCAGATGGGCTTGGGAAAGGGAGGCAAAATTAGTTAAATTTCTGCAGTCAGGTGACTTAGGAGATAGGAGAATTGGGGTAAAAACTGAGGCTACATCTAGACCCACTTTCCAGATGGGATAGTTGAGTCCCAGAGGCAGACCCCAAGGAAGGGGCGGAGCTGATAAAAGGATCCAGCATCCAGAGGCTCTCTCTCAGCTCCAGCTGCAGACACGCCCAAGTCAGCAGCCTGCAGAGGTGAGCATTCTCCTCCAGCCTCGGGCTCCTTAACGCCTCACTCTCCTGAGCAACAGCTGCCCTCGGTGCTCCGGCTCCAGTTTGGATAAGCAACAGCTACCAGACGCTGAGCGTGCACTCGATGCTAAGTGTGTGCATGTACTAACGGACTCAGTCCTCAGACAGCCTTGGAGGCAGCTGCTACCATCATCTCCACTTTGCAGATGAGGAAACTGAAGCTGAGAGAAGTCAGTCACACGGCTACTAGGGGGGCAGGATGGGACCCAGGCCACCTCAGCTGCACTTTCAGGCATCGTGCCAGGTGCATCCCTGCCCTGGGCCTCGCTGGGCCTCAGTGTTCTCCTCTGTACAATGGGAGAGCGAGGTGGTCATGTGTAGAGGGCCCCCTGGGAATGCACATGGATGACCTTTAAATTAATGTCAGCTGAGTCCGAGGTCACTGGCAGGGCCGTCTCCCGGAAAACAGCCTCCCAAAATGTGGGAGACTGTTATCAGTACTGATATCTTATCTTTATCCATGTGCTGGGAATAGGGAATGAATTGACCCACCCAGGTCTTGATATGCTAAATCCTGTCCTTGTGCCAGGAATGAGGAATGAATAGGACCTGGGTACACCCAAAATTCCTTTGACCTTAAACCTCCCCTTTGGAAGTAAATAAATGCGCTGTGTTGTCTGTGGTGGGTGTGACTGTCTCTCCATCAGAGTGGCAGCCCCCCACCTGGCCCCAGCTTTTCTCTATTTCTGTGTCTGGTCTCGTTTTTTCTTTATTTTCTTAATCCCCAGCTCCGCTCAAGAACCTGTCGTTTTCCCGTGCGGGTCGCGGGAAACAGAAACAGCTCACCACAGTCAAGAGGCCCCAAAGCTCCTCTGGGGAAGGAGTCTGACCCACAGCAGGTATGGGGGGTGTGCTCTGCCCCCCAGGGAGGCGCCCGGCAGAAGAGTGTGGGAATTGGGAAACAAGGCTCCAGGGGCCCCGGTGGTCAGGCCTGGGCTGGAGCCCCAGCTCCCCCATCCCAGCAGGGCGGCCTCTCTGGCCTCTCCTGGACCAATGCACCCGGGGCCCTGGCAGCTGGTGCAGTGACAGGTCCTGGCCCCCAGGGAAGTTGTTAGGGTCCCTCCTTTGCCCTCCCTGCCTCCCAGAAGGGCTGTCAGGCCACTCACCCGCTCATGAAATCGCCGAAAATGTAGAGGCCGTTCAGGTTGGGGTACTCGCAGCCCCGGTATACGTAGCCACCGGTGACCGACTTGCCCAGCTTGTGTGGGTAGGCGAATATGGGCAGCACATCATCTGTAGGGTGGGGGAAGCCAGGGTGAGTGGAAGGGATCAGCACCCCCCACAACAAATCGTTGCGGGTGGTCCTGAGTCTTGGGGGGCAAAGGGCTGTGAGGTCACTAGGAGGGCCAGAGATGGGGACCCAGGTCATTACCAAGGGAGGGAGATGCTTACAGCTTCTAGGTTCGGAGAAGAGCAAGGAGCATCCCAGGAGAATGGGGGAGGGGGAGAGTGGGGAGAGGCGAGGTCAGGTCCTGGGTGGGGTGTGGGGGACCAGGGGAGAGGCATTGGCGCACATCCTTTGGGGTGGATCTGGGATCAGGGGGTCCCCCAAGGGCGGTCTCCTTGAGCCTGGGGCAGACACAGGAAGGGGAGTGGGGGGATGGGGGAGATCCGGGAGGTGGGTCCAGGGCGCAGAGGGTGGGAGGCGTTGGCGCACAGCCTTGGGGATGGGGAGTGGGGGGATGGGGAGGTCCGGGAGGTGGGTCCGGGGCGCAGGGGGAGGGCGGCGGTCACCCAGGGAGGCGTTGGCGCACAGCTTGAGGTCGTAGCACTCGAAGCCCTCGCGCGCGCGCCAGCCGTAGTTGCGGCCGCGCTCCACCAGGTCCACCTCCTCGAACTTGTTCTGACCCACGTCGCCGCAGAAGAGGCGCCCGCGGCCCGCGCCCGACGCCGGGTCGCCGCGGTCGAAGGAGCAGCGCCACATGTTGCGCACTCCCAGGGCGTAGACCTCGGGCCGCGCCGCGGGTCGCCCACGAACGGGTTGTCGGGCGGGATGCGGTAGGGCGGGCCGCGATCAGTGCCGTCCACGTC
>NW_005871512.1:763814-793072 GCF_000147115.1 Myotis lucifugus
CTGGACTTACAGTCACTACAACCTCATTTCGGCTCACCACCCAATTTCGGCAGGTGGCTGTTGCTGTGACCGACACACTCCCAACCCCCCCAGTACAACACCACCTCCCTTTACAGGATGGGGACCCGAGCTCAGAAAGGCCACATAAATGCCCACTCGCACAGCCATGGTGAACGGTGGGGCTGGGGTCTAGTCCTGGCGGCTGGCCACAAAACCCACAATCTTTTTAAAATATATATATTTTTATGGATTTCAGAGAGGAAGGGAGAGAGGGGGGGAGAGAAACACAAGGATGAGAGGGAATCATTGATCGGCTGCCTCCTGCACGCCCCCTACTGGGGATCGAGCCCACAACCCAAGCATGTGCCTTTGACCGGTATCGAACCCAGGACCCTTCAGTCCGCAGGTTGAGGCTCTATCCACTGAGCAACACCAGCCAGAGCAAAAATCGAACGCTCTCTACCACAACACTGACTTCCCCCGGCCTGTGTCCTCCACCGTCACTTGAGGTGGTCCTGCCTCCTTGCCCTCTTACAGGATTGTGCTCCAGGGTGAACGTAAATGCTGCGAGGAAAATGAGTCGTGCAGTGTTCTTTGTCGTGTAGTGTTCTTCGTGCCCAGCACAGTGCCTGGCACACAGTAGGTGCTCCTTACGTGTGTGCTAAGTGAATGAGTGAGTGACTGGAGGCAAAGCCAAGTGCACCATATGGAGTACAGGTTGGGCTGGGAGACGGGGGAGAAGACTCTGCTATCTTAGCCAGAAACGGGGCTGAATTCTCGCTTTCTCTCTCACACTCCCAGGGCCGTCTCAGGCAGAACCACGGCACGTCAGAGTGCAGACGGGCCTCGGTGTGGTCCAGTTCACCCACACTCTCCACCCTCCACTCCCCACCCCTACCTCAAAGATGAGGCAACCCAGGGGGACCCCTTGGCAGATCCCCCAGACAGCTCTGGACTCCACGGAGGCACGCAGCGTCACCTCTGGGGCCCTCCAGAACCACGTAGAATTGGGGTGCAGCCCTAACCTCCACACAGCTCCTGGGGGTGAGTAGCTTGTGGGTTTCATTTGTCACAGGACAAAAGTGACCCCTGGCCCTGACTGGTTTGGCTCAGTGGATAGAGCGTCGGCCTGCGGACTGAAGGGTCCCAGGTTCGATTCCAGTCAAGGGCGTGTACCTTGGTTGCGGGCACATCCCCAGTGGGGGGTGTGCAGGAGGCAGCTGATCGATGTTTCTCTCTCATCGATGTTTCTGACTCTCTGTCCCTCTCCCTTCCTCTCTGTAAAAAATCAATACAATATATTAAAAAGTGCCTTGCAACTGTGTGCCCGTCATTCTCACAGCATCAGCACCCTCCTTGGAGGCATCTCACAGTGTCCTCTCAGGTGAGAAAACCCTCCCACCCAATAGGGGCCCCACAGTTAACCCCCTACCGCCCGAGGGCTCCTATCGCCCGCTCCAGCCTGCTCACCACCAAGCTGCAGACCACACCCCAGGCTTCCGTGTATGAGGGTGCCAAGCTCATAGCAGCAAAAGAATGTTTTAAGTTCTGTCCAGTTATCCACAAATCCTTCCTTTCTATTTTCTGAACTTCGCCCCAAACATGAGAAAGTGCGGTGCCTCTTACACAGCCCCAGGTGAAAGCACGAGTCGCAAGTTGTGAGCACTTTCACCGCTGTAATCAGCATCAGGCTCGCTATTTTTACTTTCTGGGCCGAAAAGGTGTCGTCACTGTTGGCTGAGAGAGTGGAGGAGGCTGCCCTGAAACTGCGGGATAGCCTCGCCTAGACTCACAAGACCCGTGTGTGTGTGTGCGTGTGCGTGTGTGTCTAGGAGTGGGATGACGGCAGGCCATCTGCTCAAGCCAAGAAGTGCCTAACTGCCCTGGCCTGTTTGGCGCAGTGGATAGAGCATGGCCTGTGGACTGAAGATGTTCCATTCCGGTCCAGGGCACATACCTCGGTTGCAGGCCCAATCCCTGTCCCAGGACAGGGCATGTGCGGAGGCAACCAATCAACGTATCTCTCTCTGTCTCTCCCCCTCCCTTCCACTCTCTCTAAAAATCAATGGAAAAATATCCTCAGGTGAGGAATAACAAAAATAAAAAATAAAGTACTTAAAAAAAAAGAAGTGACTAACAAACAAAACTACGCTTCATCGTGGGGGAGCCTTGGGCAGAACACCCACGTGCCATGTAGCCCTGCTCCAACCAGCTCACGCTCCCCACGTGGTCTGAGAAGCACCCCTTTCCTTCCTCCGTTTCCAGCAGAGCTGAGCTGACTTCAGAAAAAATCCCATCTTCCCAGATGCCCTCTAACATCGCTTCTCAGGTACCTGTGGCCAGTGGGCACTGTGCCTGGCCCTCCACAAACACGACCGCTTTCACTCCTCACGACAAGCCTTCCCCTGCAATAGTGCTGTTCTCCTCTGACTGAGGAGCGGCAGTGGCCTGCCTGGGTCTCCGGCTGGCCAGCTGCAGGCTGGACTGGGACCCAGGCCCCTGTCTGCTGCCCTGTGCTGCATGGCTGAGGAGGGAATTCCCCTCCGGAACAGCATGTGATCCAGGGTATGTGAACAGCCCACCAGCCAGCCAAAAAACAGGACATACTTGTTTTGGGCATTTCCAAACGTTCCAAAGGGGTCTCCGGCCATCCCTCCATCTCCGGTGAAGATGTAGAGGTACCCATCGTCCCCAAAGAGCAGCTGGCCCCCGTTGTGGTTCGCCGCTGGTTCTTCAATCTCCAGGATTATCCTAAAAGAAGATAAATGTCCCCACCCCGGCCCCCCAAATATCCTCAGCCAAAATACAAAACAAGATCACAGCCACAAGACCTCCTCGCCCGTGGATGCCACTGCACAGTGGCAAAGACATTGCGTGGCCTTTATAGCACGTGGTTTTTACAAAGATCTGGAGGGCTGGGCATGGACAGTTCACTCTGTTGTGCTAAGGAGAACTTGGATGCTCAGAGGGGTTGACAAACTTGCCCAAGGGCACACAGCAGAGCTGGAACTAGAACTCAGGTCTGCTAGTTCTGGTCTAACGCTTCTTGGACTGCTCCGCACTGCTAGCCCCTGCCCTGTGATGATCACTGATCACGCAGAACTGTGGGCCCAGGCATAGCTGGCTGTTCTATCAGCCATGGCTACCCACACATAGCGGAACACGTCTACACTCCCTCCTTGGCAGGAGATTGGAGGAAAGGAGGAAGGGAGCAGCCAGGGCATTTCTCTCCTCTCTCTCTCTCTCTCTCTCTCTCTCTCTCTCTCTCTCTCTCTCTTCGGGCTGCATCTTGCCAATAGCTTATCGCCTCCCTGGATCCAACTCCTGCTTCCCGGGCCCACCATGGCTCCAGCTTCCGCTGAGTGGCCCCAACTCGGGGCTCCAGTACCCCCACCTCCTCACTTTGTGCTCCAGCCCAAGAGGTGAGGCAGCTTCCTTCACCTGTTAAACTCAGAGCGGCCGCACGTCCTCCCCACGTTGCTCTGTCGTCATTCCTCACACCCCGGTAACTCCCATGCCAAGCTCTGCCTATGGAACGACCTGGTACGGGGCTTTTCCCCTATGGGACTCACACTGATGCGTGTGCCTCCACACAAGGTCAGGACAAGCCCGTCTCAGAAACAGCCGGGCGTAAATAGTACCCGGAGAGCAGGATCAGTGTTGACGGGGCCAGAGGCCTGGAGGCAAGGAATGGCTAAACCAGCTGGGGGTGGGGGAGTGGGGAAGGTCCCGGCAAGGAGAAGTGGAAGGCAGGGCGCAGGGCTCAGTCACCTGGGGCCGTGGGGATGGGGTCGGGGTGAGAGGAGCAGAGGGACGGGCTTGCAAGACGGACAGGCCAGAGGGCTAGCTCTGAGCTTCCTGGCTGTGCGACCTAGCAGGTCATGTCACCTCTGAAGCCTCCACTTTCTCATCTGTGAAATGGGACAGTAACACGGACCTGGCTGGGCTTTACGAGAACCCAGTGAAACAAACCACCTGAAGTGCCTGATCCAGGGCTCTGTCCCTCCCCTGACCCCAGAGCACAGAGGTCAGCCCCTCCCCTGGGCGGCAGCCCCTCCCATGGGCGGCACTGAAACCATTGAGCCACCCGTGCAACACGCGGCATGTATGGGCTGGGTCCGACTGGCCCAGGTTCAGCCCTGCCCCGCCCGGCCTGGCTCCCAGGGAGGCCACCTCTCAGAGCTGTGGTCCACGGCGTTCGCGTCGTCCTCCTCGACCCTGAACTCGCTGATGCGGATCCACTCGTGGAAGTCGACCCTCACCGAGTAGTAGACGTAGAGCCTGCCGTTGTGCCGGAAGCGGGGGAAGCCCCGCTCGTCGCCCTCCCAGGGCGAGGTGAGCACTGCCCGGCTGATGTTCAGGAAGGGTTTCTCCACGCGGGAGCGGTCGGGCAGGTAGGCCCACACCAGCCCCACCTGCTCGGCCACGAAGAAGCGGTGGGTGCCGTCCTGGGCGTGGACCATGGCCACGGGGTTTCGCAGCCCGTTGGCCACCTCCTCCAGGCACAGCTGCAGGCAGCCCTTGGCGTCGGCCACCACGCGGCCCAGGTTCGAGTTGAGGTTCTCGTTGACCAGCAGGCGAGGGAAGCAGTAGTCCGTGTCGTCCAGGGACAGGTAGCGGCAGAACTTGGCTCGGTCGCCCTCCAGGGCCCAGAGCTTGCGGTCGGGCGACAGGTGGCGGAACAGGCCCCGGCAGGTCTGCCACATGTCCAGGCAGTAGTCCTCGCAGAGCCCGGGCAGGGTGCGCAGGGGCGTGGACGGGTCCTCGGCGTCATAGAGGTGGGCTGCGTAGGGCGAGCATTCCTGCAGGGACAGGGTCAGGGACAGGGACAGCTCGGGGATGCTCTGTGGTGGCACGTACCAGCTGTGTGGCCTTGGAGAGGTCACCCTGCCTCCTAGACCCCAGGCTGCTAATCTGTAAAATGGGACAATCCCCTCCGTTACCAGGATTAGTCTCAACTACGCAGGCCTCCGATCTCGTCTTCATGCTTCTGTGAGAACCACTAACCACAACTATTACTACCGCTACTAACAACAGCATCAGCAGCTACCCCTGAGGACCTACTGTGTACCAGGAGGGTCTGAGTTCTTTTATATAAAGGGTGTCCCAAAATTCACGCAAGATTTGAATTTTGCGTGAGCATTAACAACAACGACAACAAAAATAAAAGCCTGATTTTACTTGGTTTATTGAATCAGATTCTAATATCTGTTGCCCTTTGATTTCAATCCCTTCCATTTGATAAGCATTACCAAGTATCAATTATGGCCCAGGAGCAGGGACAATGAAGACCAATGAAGACCACGGCTTTGAGTATGTGCCAGCAAAGCCATGGAGGCCATTTACCTGATGTGCTATATTCCACCATGGCCACCACTGGGCTGTGTGACCACCCAGCAAGTCCCTGGCTCTCTAGGCCCTCGCTAAACCGGCCTCTGGGCCTGGCTCCGTTCCCACCCAGGGCTGGGCAGCCAGTGGGGGCCAATGGGGGCCAGCGGGGGCCAGTGGAGGCCAAGAAGGCAGGCACTAGAGAAATCCAACTGAAATGTCCACTGAGCCCCTACTATGTATCACTTAATCTGCGAGGCAATCCTGGGGAGGTAAGATTGCCCCCGCCTGACAGGGAAGGAGCTGTGACGTGCAGGGTCCAGCACCAGGGAGTGGCCGAGCCAGGATCAAACCCCAGCATGTCTGACTCCCAGCCGGCCCTCCAGCCCCTCCCCACAGGCCGGCCCCTCCTGGCTGAGGGCTGCGACCTGGCGCTGCCCTGTAGAACCCTCCAGCCCCCAGTCCTCTCACCGCCCAGGTGCTGGGCCAAGGCCAGCCTCAAAGCTTCACAGCCTTGACCCCACCACCCACCTGCTGGTTCGCGTCAGGCGCTGGGAGTCAGACCCCAGTAGGAGGAGAACGGACAACCTGGTGTGAGCGGAGGCCCGGGCTCCGCCCTCAGAGGGGAGGTGGGGGCAGAGGGGTTCACCCAAAAGATGTCACTCCGGTGGTCTTGAAGGATGAGAGCCTCTGCCTGTGGGGGCGCCATCCCAGAGAGGCCACAGCACACACGGGGGCGGGGCGGGGCGGGGCGGGGCGGGAGGCGCCTGAGGCATCGCAGGCCTGGGGCTCACCCAGGGTCCGAGGGTCCCCCACACCCTTCCACAAACGCAAGGCCGGCGCGTCGACCATGCCCTCTGCAGCCCTGGGACAATGGATTCCTACCCTGGTACCACGACAAGGGGACGAGGGCGCGGCTCCCAGCGGGGACCTGGAGGGCTGTGTCCAGGAGGTCCCAGGACAGAGGAGCCCCAAACGCTGGGGGAGTGAGGACACCATTGGTCCATCCCTCCTGCCTAAGGAGGGGAAACTGAGGCGCAGAGCAAGCCCAGGTCACAAAGCCAGAGAAGGGCAAAGCCCTCGGGGCCATCCCAGGATGCCCGTCTCCCCGCCCCGGGCCCCGGGACTCCCACCGGGGGCCCCAAAGCCCGCCGCCCACGGGTGGTCCCCGTCCAGGGGGGCTGCCCGCCACCCTCCGCCGCCGCGCCCGCTCACCTGGCACAGCAGGTCGAGCGCGTAGCCGGCGCACGCGGCCCACACGCCCGCGTCCACGCGCGCCGCCAGGGCCCAGAAGCGGCGGCCCAGCGCGGCGTCCCGCTCGGGCGCGCAGCAGCCGAAGGCCGAGTACTGCGCGCAGAAGCTCAGCGGCTGCGGCGGCCCGGAAGGGCGGCCTGAAAGTCCAGGCACTGCGGGTGCGCCCGCCGCCCCGAGCGCCCGCAACGCCAGCAGCGCCAAGCAGCGCTCCGGCCCGGGCCCGGCCCGTCGTCCCGCCATGCCGCCGCCGCCCTGCTCCGCCCCGGCCCGGCCCGGCCCCCTGCAAGCCGGGGGCGCCCTGAGCTCCCGCCTCCCTTCTCGCCCGCATCCTCCCTGCGTGCTCGCGATGGCGGGCCCACCCCGCGGGCCCAGGCGTTTGGCCACCTCCCCAGCAAGGAGGTCCCCTCCGGTACAGGACACCTCGGCGCCTGCAGGAAGGGAGGCGCCTGCAGAACTTGGAACCTCGACATCCTCTGTTCCCGCTGCTCCGGCAGCCCGTGCCTCCTGGACGGCAGCCTTTCTGCCTCCTGGGGCCCGGTGTGGGCTGGGTGTCGCGGTTCCGGTTCTGCCAGGGGCTCAGCGTCCGCCCTAGGGGGCTCTTTGCTCCTGGAGGTTCCGGAGCCCGGACCAGAGGCCCTGGGTCCTGGGTTTCCGTCCCCCACTGTTAGGAGGGTCTCCAGGTCTGGGCAGGTCTAAGTGCTGGCACTCCATGGTACTCTTGTAAATGCTCGGATGGAGCTTAGTATTTTGCAGGTGCTGCTGTGAACGAAGTGACCTTGACAGGAACCCAAAGGGTACGTGTAGCCAACCGCCAAGAAGGCGTCAGCAGGTAACCGACCTTCTGGGAGACAGAGCTTTGGATACCAATCCCGCCTCCTGGACTTGCTGCAAGTAAATAAAACTACCTGTGACAGCCATGTCTGGTTACTGAACAGAACACCCCAAGCGGCTCAGTGGTTGAGCATCGACCTACGAACCAGGAGGTCATGCTTGGATTCTGATCAGATTCCCCATCAGGGCACATGCCCAGGTTGCAGGCTCGGTCCCCAGTAGGGGGCGTGCAGAAGGCAGCCAATTGATGATTCTGTCTCACCAGTGATGGTTCTCTTTCTCTCTCTCTCTCTCTCTCTCTCTCTCTCTTTCTTTTCCTCTCTGAAATCAATAAAAATATATATTTTTAAAAATTCTATAACACCACCTCTGATGGGGCCAGGGTAGGGATGCAATGGAGCCAGTGGCTGGGAATTCGTACAGAATCACTTAAAAATGGGGAAGCCGTGGTGCAAAGTACAGGTGTTGTTGCCCCGGGAATCACAAGTAGAAGTGAAACCTAGGCTGGGGGTGGGGAGAGGGGAGGGGGTGGCCTCCAGAGTCCACCCTTGGTCCCCACCCCAGGCTTCCTCCTTTCTCCCCTCTTGAGCCAGCAGATTCCCCTACAGCCCGGGCCGGCTGGGGCCGCTCCCTTCCACGGCTGCAAACCTCCTGGGTGGGCTTCCAGCTTCCCTCCTGCAGCCCTGGCCGGACTCCTGCCCTGGGCCTCAGTTTCCCCTCCTTCACATCACACCTTGGGTCATGGTCCCATCACACAGCCGAGGGAACACAGGTGGGGAGTTGGGAGCCTGCCCAGCTCACGTGGCAACGCTGGTGCGCAAGGGCCCAAGCAGCTCCGTTTCTGCTCTGACAGATAAGGAGATTGGAAGTCGTCACTCCGTCCTGCCAGGAAGAAGAAAGCTAACAAACCGAAAACCAAGGCCTTTTCTTAAACCCGTTTGAGACTGGGTTCTGAGGTCTGACACCCCCCGAAAACCTGAAGACAAGCAAATCCAGTCTCAGCCACGATCTGTTCACCAGGAGAATGGCTTACACCGAAATGCTGATGCATGGCCGGGGCGAAGTGCGCACTAGTATGAAACTGAGAAACCCCAAGGGGGGGGGGGTCACAGTCTAAAGGAAGGGAGCATAGTTTTGTGATTTACCTCCAGGACCCCCCAAACTCCCTCGTAGCTCTTGCAGGGGGAGTGGAAAAGTTGTCGTTGTGAAATACACTCATATCGTTCTCCTTAGCAAAGGCCCACTCTCCAGGGAAAATGATTTTACCAGAACCTGTCCACCCTGGAGGAAGGCATTCCCCAACTCCAGCCCCTCTAGCCTTCCTGTGTTACCTAAGGGGGTGGGGGAGAGAGCTAAGAGACACTAGTGACTATCACAGCCCAGGGACATACGATTATAGAACATTTCTCCTCCCAACCCCTTACTGGCTCCTCAATAGGCCTCCAGTATAACAGGGCCACATGACAAGAGCTCCCAGACACACTCTATCTAAGGAGGAGTTCTTAGGGAACCGCAAAAAAAACCCACCCACACACACACAAAACGAGAGAAACGCCAGAGGAATCCGCAGCCGCTGGCTCCTGCAGCTACCGCAGAGATGAAACACTGCAAGCCCTCGCCAGGTTAACAGAAATCCTCGCACAAACTGCCCGTCTGTCTCAGTTCCTGTTTCCCAGCACATCATGTCTGGCTTTCAGAAAAGGTTGCCCGGCCCGGCATGCCACATAATAAGAAGAGACGCCGACCGGAGAGGGAAGGCATCAGAACCAGACCGAGGGAAGACACGGAATTTGGAATTGTCAGACGGGGAGTTTAAAATAACGATGATTAATATGTTAAGGGCTCTAATGGAAAAAGTTACCAAGATGGGCAGTGTCAGCAGAGAGATGGAAACTTTAAGAAAAACATTTAAAAGAAATGGTAGCAATCAAGAACACCCACAGAAAGGAAGAATGCCTTGCTCTGGCCAGTGTGGCTCGGTTGGTTAGGCTTCGTCCCATGCACTGAAGGGTTGTTGGTTCGCTCCTGGTCAGGGCACACGCCCGGGTTGCTGGCTCGATCCCTAGTTGGGGGACATGCAGGAGGCAGCCCATTGATGTTTTGCTCTCACATCAATGTTTCTCTCTCTTCCCCTCCCTTCCTCGCTCTCTAAAATTCAATAAAAAAAATTTTTTTTTAAAAAAAGGGAAGGAAAAATGCCTTTGATGAGGCCATCAGTGGACTGCCAGGGGAAAAAGAGACTGGACAAAAATCGTACACCTTTGGATGAGGACGGGGGGGGGGGGGGGTAAGGGCAGAGGGAGGGGTGGGAACGGGGTGGAGGGGAGCTATGGGGGGAAAAAAGAGGAACAACTGTAATAATCTGAACAATAAAGATTTATTTTTAAAATAAGATTCAGGTAGGTAAAAATAGAGGGATGGAGAAAGACATATCACCGTACCACGAATCAAAAGCAACAGGAGTAGCTACATTAACTTCAGAAAAGATCAAACTTCAGTAATAGAAGTCGGAACAGGGTCTTCTAGTCCCTCCCAGAGGGCAGGGCTCCAGCTGTTGAACCTCCAGGGTAGGGTGTGTGGCACATGCTAGACATTCTACTGTTTAAAGGATGAATGAGTGAGTGAGTGAGTGAATGAAATGCTCTGGCTTTGCTATATCCATGAGGCCTGACCTCCTGCTGTAGCCAGTAGGCACAGGCTAGGTGACCTGGGCAATTTCACCAAATGCCTTTTGGAGCCGGGGCTGTTCATGGGGAGCTGGGGAGGATGCGCCTGGCACCAGGAGCATAGCTGGCCCTTGGAGCCCATTGCCCTCAAGCCCTGTCTGATGGGAACAGCCTGGGCAGCTGGCCCTGTGACTGAGGAAACCTCAGATTTTCTTCCCCAAACATTGGCTTAGTGATGTCAGCCGATGAGTCAGGGCCCACAAAGCTGCCTTCTCGCCCATTCAGGCTCCGCCTGGCACGAGGGGGACACCCAGCCCTGCGGCAGTCTCCCCTCTGTGACCCCACACAGAACCCTCCTCCTTCCTCAGCCCGTTTCCCCACCTCTTGAGTGGGGGCGGGGGGGGGGGGGGAGAGGGAGACTGGGCCTGGCTGCTCTGGGTGCCAGCCCATTGGTCCTGAGGGTTGCATGAGGGTCCAGGAGCACTGCCCACATTTCCAGGAGCCCAGTGGGCCGGTGCTGCCAGAACCAGGACACCCAGGCCAGCAACCAGCCAAAACCTCTTTCAACCAGACCAGGTCAGTGCGGGCACCCATGCATCGGCCGCTGCAGACCAGACCTCTTGCAGCTACATGGGCGTTAGTTTCTTCTCCGGAACGACAGGGAAGGAAGGCCATGGGCAGCCTGTTTGTCCACTGGCCACCCGCCCTCCCTGCCTTGAGGGGAGCAGCCCAGGTTGCGGTTAACCCTTTCTCCCCGGGCTCAGGCCTCCTCTGGCCACTCAGCCCCAGCAGGACAACGTGCTGGGAGTATCTCGTGAACACGGAGCAGTGAGTTGGTCATCGCTCTGCCACGCTGGCTGCCTGCCTACCTGTGCGATGTGGCTCATAGTGAGGCCAGGGGCCTGGGGCCAGCAGAGGGCTGATGTGAACACTTCACACCTGCAGAAAATTATAAAGAAGAGAGGAAAGAACACCCAGGAACACGCCACCAGACGTTACCCATGAGACTATTTGAGCACATTTGCTTCAGGTGGCTTAAATCGTTCTTAAAACATGAGCAACTGTGAGCCACAGGTGATGTGGGTGAGTACTCAAGAGCACTGGGTTTGAGTTAGGCCCTAACTGTTAGGGCTCTGCAACTTACTGTGTGAGCTTGGACAGGACACGTAACCTCTCTGTGCCTCGGTTTAGGCATCTGTTAAGGGGCGATAGTAAGTGAGGCCATTGAAGAGTGCCTGGTCTGTAGTATGTGCTGGATAGATGGAGCTGTGGCAGGGGCAGGCTGATGCCTTATGGCCTTTCCTCTGCTCCTGACAGAAATTCTCCTGAAAAGTGAGCCCATGCAGGTGCCACAAGGAACAGAGAAGGGCACCTACTTTGTTATTTTTTTTTTCTTTATTGATTAAGGTATTACATATGTGTCCTTATCCCCCCATTGCCTCCCCCACTCCCCCACCCATGCTCTCATCCCCCTGGTGTCTGTGTCCATTGGTTACCAGCCGTGGGCAAACTACGCCCCGTGGGCCGGATCCGGCCCGTTTGAAATGAATAAAACTAAAAAAAAAAAAAAAGACCGTACCCTTTTATGTAATGATGTTTACTTTGAATTTATATTAGTTCACACAAACACTCCATCCATGCTTTTGTTCCGGCCCTCTGGTCCAGTTTAAGAACCCATTGTGGCCCTCGAGTCAAAAAGTTTGCCCACCCCTGGGTTAGGCCTATATGCATGCATACAAGTCCTTTGGTTGATCTCTTCCCCCTTATCCCACCCTCCCCTACCTTCCCTCTGAGGTTTGATGGTCTGATCGATGCTTCTCTGTCTCTGGATCTGTTTTTGTTCATCAGTTTATGTTGTTCATTATATTCCACACATGAGTGAGATCATGTGATATTTATCTTTCTCTGACTGGCTTATTTCGATTAGCATCATGCTCTCCAGTCTACTGTGTTCCTAAGCTCTATAAATGGTCTCTGTTGCATACTTTTCCTTTCGTGACTTCTCTTTCCCCACAACCCCGTGTTTGGGATTCTTCCATGCTAATATGGTAGATAGTCCCTCCATTTACCTGCTGTCCAGAACGCCACTCTCAGCCGCTGTCGCAAACCACCAAAGGCAGCTCCTGCCTGCCTGCCAACCGGCTGGTCTCTTTCACAACATCTATTTTTAAGTTTAAACTTGGAAAAAAGAGAGAAGAAAGCAGAAGACAAATAGCGTTTATTGAACACCCGCTGCTGTGCCTGTGTCACCGCAGGCAGGCCCCACACCAGCGAGATGGCACACGGGAGGCGTCAGGCCTCAGCCCTCAGTTGCCAGGGGGCACCAGGAACTAGATCATTCTTCCCCCAGACGCTGCCCCCACTGCCCCCAGGACCCCGAGTCTTCCCAGTTATTCTCAGAGTCTCCTCGGGTCTCATATGAACGCAAGCGCAAGTTGATACTCTTTTTTCAAAATATAGTTGGGTTTTTTTATTAAGTTCAGAGAGGAAGGGAGAGGGGAGAGAGAGATAGAAACATCAATGATGAGAATCATCTATCGGCTGCCTCTTGCAGGCCCCCTACTGGGGATTGAGCCCACAACCCGGGCCTGTGCCCTGACTGGGAATCGAACCGTGACCTCTTGGCATGTAGGTTGATGCTCAACCACGGAGCCACGCCCGCCGGGCAGTTTGCTGATGTTCTGCAGCCAAGACCTCCCTCCCCACCTGCCTGCACCAGCCTGCGTTTCTATTGCTTCCTTCACCACATGCAGATAGGGAAACTGAGGCACGGGTTGCTGATGACAAGGAATTGTCCTGGGGCCAGGATTTGAGCCCAGGACTCAGGGCAGGACACTTGAGGGTGAAGGCACAGGTGGAGTCAGCAGCAGACTCTGCCACCTCTGCCTCCTCCCCTGCTTGCCACCAGCTGTGTGGCCTCAGGGCTCCAGCCCTCTCTTATCCCGCTGGTAATCTGCTTGCTTGTCACCCCTGTGGCTTTGACAAAGCAGCCGATTTAATTGTGAGCACACAGCAGCCCATGGCCCTGTCCTAGAAGGGGTGCTATCAGCCAGTTCTCCAGGGCCCTGGCTCCCTCAGCATGTCCTCCAACCTGGGGCCGGGGTGCGGTCAGCAGAGAGGCTGGAGGCAGTAGGGGAATGGTAACCCTGGACTGAGCTCAGAGCCCAGACACAGGGGTGGCCCGGGAGCTGGTGTCAGAAGGGGAATGTGGGACAGGCGGCCATGCTGCTCCTGGGTGTGCACTGGTCTGCTCCAATGTGCTTTGGTCTGCTCTGCTCTGTGCCAGTCTGCTCCAGCCTGCACTGGTCTGCTCTGTGCCAGTCTGCTCCAGCCTGCACTGGTCTGCTCTGTGCCAGTCTGCTCCAGCCTGCACTGGTCTGCTCTGTGCCAGTCTGCTCCAGCCTGCACTGGTCTGCTCTGTGCCAGTCTGCTCCAGCCTGCACTGGTCTGCTCTGTGCCAGTCTGCTCCAGCCTGCACTGGTCTGCTCTGTGCCAGTCTGCTCCAGCCTGCACTGGTCTGCTCCACTCTGCTATGTGCTTCAGAGAGACAGCTTCTGTGTTTCAGCCCCACCAGGGAAACACAGCCCTTGGTGAAAAGGTAAAGTGTGCTCCCAGGGGGACAGGGAAGCTGGCTTATATGGACACAAGTCTCCATCCCTGGTCCCTGATTGGTCTGCCTTCATGCTAATGAGGACTGCACATCCTTGCAGTTTGATTGGTACAAAAGGATCAGTCAGAATAGAGCCTCTCTGGTTGGTCAGAACTATACAGCTCTGATTGGATGAGGAAAGCCTCAGTCCTATTGGTTGAAATAGAATCCAGGCACTGCTTTATAAGGGCTGGCTCAGCTGGCGGGAGCACCATGCAGGCAGGCAGTTCAGTGCCGGCTTCTCCCCGAGTGCAGGTTGTGTGAGAGGCCTCTGTGTAGAAATGGCTGCTAGGCTCTGTCTTTTTAACATTTGAGCCCAGTTAGCCGCCAGGAGCCCTTCTTAGCAGGTGTCTTCTTTCTCAGGGTTCACAAGGAATAAATGACCTTTTTCCTTATTCTGAGGGGCCCGAGGACCAGCATATAGACCAAAGGGTGCTGAACAGTCCTGGCCGCGAATCTGCACAAGGTTTCTAATCTGACCTTGAATAGGTCCCTCCCTGAGCCTCCGTTTCCTCATCTGCACCACAACCGGATGGCCCAGCCGTCCGGCAGGGATTCCAATTCCAAACGTCCTGACATTTTCCCTGCTCTGTTCCGTAGAGTGTGGGTTCTGGGTGCCTTTGTCAGGAGCTGGGGCTACATAGGGTTCCACGGTCGGGTAAGTTTGAGAAATACCACATTCCACGCCCCCTCCCGGAGAGTCCAAGATGCATGCTAAAGGCTCTGAGAAGTCCTGCAGTCAAAGCCTGGCCCACTCAGTCACTCTTATAAGACTCCTTGTCTCACCTATTAACACTATTCTAACCAGTTGCCTCGATACACAGCTAAGTCAGGACCCTCGCCCTCTGTTCCTCGTCTGTAAAAAGGAGTGGCAGTCTCGCCTTGGCAGGGGTGGAGAAGAGTTAGCTGGGAAGTGCAGTGGAAGGGACCCCCGGGGGGGGGGGGTAGGGGGGCTGACAGATGTCATCCCCGGCCCCAGCATCGCTAGAGCAGAGGCACCCCGGGCCCCAGAGAGATGCTCACCCAAGCCCTTGCTCAGAATCCCCGGGATAGATGTTTGCATGCCCTGAGTCCCTAAGCACACTTCCCCAGGGGGCCAGGGGCTGGGAGGTTTTCTGGAGCCCACTGCAAGAGCTCCTGCCTTCTCGGGGGCCCAGCACAGCCTCCCTTTCCTCATTCCCGGGCCCCATGAGAAATAAATGCCAGCTTTGCTCATGTCCTGCCACGCTCCAGAGGCGGGTGCTCCAGCCTCGCTCCAGGACAGCCCTAACCGGTCCTCGGGAGGAACCAGCCCTGCAGACACCTCGATTTCAGAGCCTCCAGAACCTCGAGAGAATACATCGCTGTTGTTTAAGTCACCCAGTCTTTTAAAAAAAATCTTTATTCTTTTTAAAAAAAATATTTTTAATTATTGACTTCAGAGAGGAAGGGAGAGGGAGAGAAAGATAGAAACATCAATGATAAGAGAGAATCATTGATAGGCTGCCTCCTCCTGCAACCCGGGCATGTGCCCTGACCAGGAATTCAACCCGTGACCTCCTGGTTCATAGATCAATGCTCAACCACTGAGCCACGCTGGTTGGGCAAAATCTTTATTCTTTAAAGTATTACGTATGTCCCCTTTTTTCTCCCAGTGACCCCTTATTGTCCTCCTCTGCCCCCTGCCCCTGCCCCAGGCCTCCACCACCCTCCTGTCACCCTGTGTTGTGGAACTTGGTTATGGCAGTCCCAGCAAACTGAGACAGGATCTATGTCCCCTGTTCCCCAGACCCACAGTTCCCCTCCTTCCCCCTGTGGCTCCGTCCTGCCCACCTGCTGGCAGCGCTCCTGGGCGCACCCTCCTCCTCCATCACCTGCCTGGCTCCTCTCACACGCCACCGTGCACATCCCCTTCATCTCCCTCGGTCCTCACAGCAACCTTCTAGGGCTGGTATTGTTATGAACCCCACCTCACAGATGAGGAAACTGAGGCTCAGGATGCTGAGACTGGAGGACCACTCAGATGCATCCTGTCAGAACATCCCACCGCAAGGGCGTGAGCTGCTCACTGCTAAGACACAATGAATTATGGGGACCGTGAGTGGACAGGGGCTTCGGGCAGCAGGGCCTGCTCTCTGTTGTTACAAAGCAGCTGCCCGCTCGGTGTGCAGTGGACGAGTCCTGCTCTGGCCAGGGCTTGTACCCAATGGCCTCAGAACCCCGCCCATGGCTCGATGGGAGCTGAAACCTTGGTCCTGGCACCCGGGGGTGCTCAGCTAGGTCTAGACATCCAACATTCACCTAAGAGATCACCAGACGAGGGAGGTTAAACCAGGGCGTTCTGTTCAGCCCATGGACAGGGGGTCTTTCCAGCTTGGAGTTGTCTCGGTAAGGGGTAAGCACCCCACCCCTGGCGGCGTGCAAGTAGTTGTGAGCAACCCCTGGAAGGGCTGCTGTAACTGGGGAAACGTGGTCACTTCCAAGCCTTTCCGTCACTGGCCGTCCGTGTAGATTCCCATCTTTCACGCATGTTTAAGTATAGGCAATACTTCTCTGTTGTTCCAAAATCCAAAGGCACAAAACTAAACCCAGTGAGATGGGACCTTCCACCCTAGGCCCCAGCCCCCAGGGCTGCTTCCGGGCAGCCCCAGGCAATGCCAGACTCTCCTGCGGTCTTCCAGGCTATGCACGCACCAGCGCACACACTCTTTATTTTTAAATAAATACACTGTCATACTTTTTAAATATACTTTTTTGTTGCTTTCATAGAGAAAGGGAGGAGAGAGAGATAGAAATATCAATGATGAGAGAGAATCATTGATCGGCTGCCTTCTGCACGCCCCCTACTGGGGAACAATCCCAAGGGCATGTGCCCTTGACCGGAATCGATCCTGGGACCTTCAGTCTGCAGGTTGATGCTCTATGCACTGAGCCAAACTAGCTAGGGCCACCGTCATGTTATTTTTTATTTACGTTCTGCCTCTTGCTTGTTTCCCTGACAATGGATTTCGGCAGCAGCCTGATGATGTGGGAAGATCCCCCCCACATCTATACCAGGGGGGTAGCGCCCACCTCACACGGATGTCGGGGTCCAGAGACGCTCCTGGCTGGCCTTCTGGGTCCCTGAGAAAGGTCCTAGGGCAGTGGATGTCCAGGATCACACGCCGCCCTTGTAGCCACAGCGACTTCTCAGGCCACCAGGGGGCCCCGTGGAGCTGCTGGTGGCCACACCATGTCTGGAGGTGACCAGGACTACGCAGGAGGATCCTGGAGAGGAGAGAGGGCAGCACGGGGCTGGGACTCGGCCTCTTGGCGTCCCAGAAGCCCCGTCTCTCTCCATCCTCCTGCCAGCCTCCCTGTCACTGCGGCCACACACCCTTCTCCTGAACAGAAGTTTCTAAGCGATCTTTGTTGTTGCTGTTTTCACTCAGAGAACAGAGAGGAAGAGGTTGTCCTCCACACACAGCCACGGCCCACCTGCCCCACCCGCCCCACCCCTCTGCACGGGCCCCAGCCTCAGCAACACTCCCCGGGGGACCTCGATCCCCGGGGACCTCGTGGCCTCTGCTCTGTCCGTTTGCCTGTCTCCAAAGGCACCTGCGAGTCCTCCTCTCCTGCATTTGTTTGTGCTGGTGTCTCTGTCTGGGCCGCCCCCACCCTTCTCAACCCCGGACTTGCAAAGCCATCCCTTCCAGCAGCCTGCAGGCCGGGCACCCACCCTGGGGGAGCCCATGGGGCCCGCTCTGAGCTGACCCAGGCACCGATCTCCCAGCCTGAGGCTGCAGGCTTGGCCTCCAAGCCCAGAGCCGGGCAGCTGGCGGGCCGAGTCCCAGAGGCCGGGAGTGGGCTGGGGCAGTGCCCACCTTATCCCTTGATCCCAGCTGGCAGGACGCAGGACAGATGGGAACAGGATGGAGCTGGCGTCCTGACAGGCAGGGGAAGCCGGGAACCTGTTTGGCAGGCTCCTCCCAGGCCTCTCTGCTCCGTGGGAGCCAGGAGGCCCAAGGATTACAAACACAGGGACCTGGACCCCCTCCCCCGGCCAGCAAGCCGACTGGCTTCCCCACCCCAGAGCCAGTGCCGCTGGGGCCGCAGGACTGTCCCAGTCACGTCAGCCACTCAGTTAACACACTTGAGGCCACCCGGTCTGCTGAGCCTGGTTCCCCTCCGCACATGGACACGCAGCTCCCGCTTAAGCTGGGCCGCCTGAGGGGCAGGATGCAGACACTGGGTCCTAGGTGCTCAGCCTGCCCGGCCTGGAGCTCTGCACTGGCCCGCAGAGGGAGCAGAGCGCCGGCCAGGCCGCTCCTCCCGTCACATGGAGGATTGAAGTCCATCCAGAGTCACACACGGAGGATTGAAGTCCCGGCAGACTGGGCCCGGTTGGCGCTCTTAACCAGCCAGACACACCGCCTTTTGGGTTCAGGGGCCTTAGCCCGGGCGGGGAGCTCTGCTCCATAAAAGCTCTGGTTGAGTTCTCACCGTTTCCGTTCACACTGGCCACATCACCAAATGCATCCGGGAGCCATGGGTTGGAGGTTCTGCGATGGAAGGTGGGGGGAGGCCTCACACCGCCCACAGACCCAGGCTCACAGGCCCAGGCCACACGACGGGGCCCCACAGCTTCAGCCTCGACCTGGGGCCCCTGGGATAGGACCTGCCGAATTCTGGGCGGCAGCCAGGCCCCCGGCCCCCGATGACGCAGTCACCACCGCAGACCTGCGGGCCTCGAGCACCGCCCTCAGTAATAATAATAATTATCACGATGATTAGCATCCTATTGTGATGATGGCAACGACCACAGGAGGCAGTTTGGCGTCGTGGTCAGACTGGACTCAGCCAGGCAGACCTGGCACACCTTGGTGGCAGGACCTTGGGCCAATGATTAGACCTCCCTCTGCCTCAGTTTCCTCTTCTGCGAAGTGAAGCGAGGTTGCTGGGAGGCGTCAGCTCCTGTGGGCTGCCCGGGGGCGGTGACGGAATCCTGGCCAGCTCGGTGGGGACAGGAAGGGGGGCCTGTGACACTGCTGTGTGCTTCTAGGGTGAGCCCACAGCATCCCACAGAACCTGCAGTCCCAAGTTCCCACAGCTGGGCCCTGGCCGGGTGACTCAGTTGGTTAGAGCATCAACTCGATACATCAAGGCTGTGGGTTTGATCCCTGGTCAGGGCACATAAAAGAAGCAACCAATGGATGCATAAACAAGTGGAATAATAAATTGATGTTTCCCTCTCCCTTCCTCTCTCTCTCTCTCTCTCTCTCTCTCTCTCTCTCTCAAATCAATACAGCCCTAGCTGGTTCAGCTCAGTGGATAGCGCGTTGCCCAGTAGCCACAGGGTCTCAGGTTCGATTCCAGTCAAGGGCACATGCCCAGGTTGCAGGCTCGATCCCCAGTAGGGGGCGTGCAGAAGGCAGTCGATCAATGATTCTCTCTCACCATTGATGTTTCTATCTCTCTCTCCCTCTCCCTTCCTCTCTGAAATGCATAAAAATACATTATAAAAGACCCACAAAGTTCCCGCAGCTGCACCACCTGCTGGCCATCGGTGGATGAGGGTTTCAGGACACCCATCGCTGACCACAGGATGTTTAGAGAGACCTACTGTGGGCAGGTCTCCCCATCTCAGCCTCAGGACGTGTCCACTTTTAAGGCAATTTGGGAGGAAAAAAAACACCCTCACCAATAACTTGTCAGTTTGTGCAGCTGACCTTTCAGCCTGAATGCACGTTGTCCTGGCTGCCCCTGTTCCGTTCCGTCCTGCTGGCTGCATTTCTGCTTCACCTGCGGCGGGCGGTTCCTGGCAATGCCGGACGCTCCTGGGGCGTTGCCAGCGGCACATCTGAGAAGCAAGACCCCCATGGCTCCATCCCAGCACTGATCACAACGGGCAGGGCTGCAGGCAGAGACCTTCGGCCGCCCTTAGAGACCCTCTTACTCCAGGTTACCCTGATCTTCACTCTGTCCAGGGAGCTGTGAGCTCCCCTCCTCACCCCCGTCTCTCCGGCCCACATTTTCCACTCCGTCCGAAGGACAACATAAAGAGCTTGTTCCCAGTCACGCTGGTGTCTGTCACACCTCCCTGCCTTTGCCACAGTGTTTCCTTTGTCCTCGACACCCCGTCCCTCTTCCTCACCTGGCTGCCTCCCATGCCAGGGCACAGGTGTGCAGTCCTTCTCCCTGTCCCCCTCCCAGCCCGGCAGGCTCCCACCGGCCCCAGGTTCCCTGATCAGGGCACCCTTGCGCTGTGCTGGCCCCGTCGGCCTACCGATCTCCCCCCTCCCCCCAGCTTACAGCCTGGGACCCTGGGGTCCCCAGAGCCCAACCAGAGCTGGGTCCCTGGAGAGGCAGCACTGTACGGTGGAAAGAGCCCAGGCATGGGGCCAGACAGACCCAGACAAATGGCCGAACCTGTCTGACCCTCAGTTTCCTTGTTTGTCAAATCAGGATCCTGGCCACATTAAGTGTGGGGATGAGGATCACAGACCACGGGGACACGGGGCAGGGCTCTGGGCCGTCCCCGGCTGAATGAATGAATGTCCTCAAGTTTGCAGTCTGGCTAGGAGTGGGGGAAGGCAATGGAAGAAGTTCCTAGAGGAGACCAATGTGTTATTGGAACCCCCAGGCGGGAGAAACCCCAAGAGGGAGCATTGATTGTGTGGGTGGGGAGGAGTCTGGGAAGGCTTCCCGGTGGAGGAGGTGCGTGTGCTGAGCTCAGAAGGGGGCTCCTCGTTGCCGTAGCTAACAGAGCATCCTCCCTCCCAGAGTGAGCTGCTTCCTGCGGCCCCACTGGCTCCTATCATTTTAATGATGTGCTTCTAGTATGTGTGCCAGTGTGTAGGTGACTGCATAGGGGTGTAGAGCAGCCGTATTCCACGTTTCTTCGCTTGCAGCTTTCCCTTTAAGGCCGGCTCTGAGAGCCGCGATTCCTTAAGGATGAGTCCAGGGAAAAAACCCTCTGCGTTATTAGGGAGAGATTGTGAAATGAGCTCAGCCCAGGAGAATCTGGTGATTTTTGGAAGTGCGCATTCCGGATGACGACAGCCAGGCTTGGCGGGGGAGGAGGGCGAGCCCAGCGGACCACAGGCAGCACCAGCTCCCGGGGCTGCCGGCCAGGGGACCCCAGGAGCAGGCAGGGTTTTCCTAGCTGCTGCCACCTGGCTCTCTGCCCTGGAGTCCACCACCCGCCCCCCCTCCCCCCTTCTTAATCAGGGGCTTCTGTTAAAGTGTAAAGATTTTGCCGGGGAAAGAGAACACTTGGCTTTATTACTAAAGGACAGGAAGATGAAGTTACTTTTATTGAGCACCTACTGTGTGCTTTATTGCTGGGGGGAAGGAAGGTGGCTGTGTGTGGTGCTGGGCTCTGTGAGCCGCTGGCACCCCTGTCTGGCCTGTGTCTCCCCCTCCCGCCTCTCCCTCTCCCATCATGCACATTTCATCTGGGTCACAGGGGCTGGTTTGAGGACACCCCAAGGCCTGGACTCCCCGTGCCCGCCCCCTGCTGAGAGCCCTCGGACCAGGAGGGGGTCTCTGGCTCTGAAATTCCAGTGTGGCTGCCTCCCCTGGCTCTTGCCTGGGTCCTTCACCTGCCCTCACAGCAGGGTGCACCTGCAATGGGAGAGGCCCGTTATGAACCCCCAAATACACATGTGAACCTCAACTTCTGTTGATCAATAATAATTCCTCAACTTCTGGTGATCAATAATAATTCCTGCTCCTCCTCACAGCCTGCTGGGAGACGGGAGGAGGACGCAGCGCGCCTTCATAAACTGGAAATGACTGAGAATGTGAGGCTGACCCAGCGCGCTGTCCAGGGGAAAGACGCCCTGGGTCCTGGGCGGGTTGGGGGTGTCGGTCCAGGAGCATTCCTGCTCCTTCTCGCTTATTTCACGGCGAGGTTTTTTACTCACACAAATGATGTTTGTGTTGTAAACAAAATAAGGCACGAACTTAAGGGAAAAACAGGTCAAAGAACGCTCCAATGTTCGGAAGAGAGGAAATGGACCCCTGTGTCCTCCTCCCCTCCCCCACTCCCCAGGACAACCCGTTTCCCCGGTTTGGGGCTTTCACTGTTTGGGCCTCTGTGTTTCCCAATAAGATGTCTAGGTTTTTCAATTCTGGGATTATTTCTGTTGCCTTCCAGGTGTGACAGATGGGGCTTCAGCTCTCTTAAACCGCCTGCTGTCCAACCTCCACCCTCAGCATCCGCGAGGGGACTTTACCCAGTCTTAGCTAACCCGTCAGTGTAACTGTTACTCCGAAAGTCACCCAGTAGCCAATGGCGGTTCCTTTCCTTGTAGAGCAGTGGTTCTCAACCTTCCTAATGCCGAGACCCTTTCATACAGTTCCTCATGTTGTGGTGACCCCCAATTTCATCGTTACAAATTGAACATAATTAAAGCATAGTGACTAATCACAAAAACAATATGTAATTATATATGTGTTTTCCGGTGGTCTTAGGGGACCCCTGTGAAAGGGTCGTTCGACCCCCAGAGGGGTCGCGACCCACAGGTTGAGAACCGCTGTTGTAGAGTTTCATTTGTTTATGCCCGGGGCGGGGGTGGGGGATGCATTTTCTAAAAAACCTGTAAGGTATCTGTGTTTCTCTTCTGCTTTTCTCCATCTGACCTACTCCAGACCTCAGTGACAGTCTTGTCAGCGGCTCAGGCATTCGTTATCTTATCGGCCCCTTTTGGCCCTGGGCTCTCCACCCTGGGCCCCCGGCCTCTGATAGCTTCTGGCCCAGCCCAGCCCCCAGGGGTCTGCACCTGTGAGCTGGTCAGTTTGTGAAGGACGTGCAGGGCCGTTGGGGGGGAGGGAGGGGAGGAGGAAGTCGCCCTGCTCTCAGCTCCTAGGAGAACCGGTGTCCCCAAAGCTTCTAGAAGGCGCACAGCACTTCATGTCTTTTTGCGAGCTTGCATTTCTGAAAATGTTGGTGCTCCAGCCTCATACTTGCCTGATTCTCTCAGCAAATCCTTTCCCCTCAGTCTTGTATAGCAACTGATGGCCCTGGGGTCTTCTAGCTCCTGGTGTTTCTAATGGGAAGCCCAGTGCCAGGCTTCGAATATATATAAATTAATTTAAAAATGCACGCACACAGTTTCAAAAATCAAATAAAATTATAAGGCTTATTAACACAGACCACAGTCTCCTGCCTCATGTCTCCACCCTGATTCCTGCCCACCCCTACTCCCTCCCCCTCCACTCCTCCCCCCCAGGCAACCACTTGCCTTATCTTCCTGTCTCCAAGCACACACAGCTTTCTCCTCTCTCTGATTTAGTCTTATCACTGCTTTTCTCTTAGAGACCAGGAGGGGTGAGTCCACGGAGGCCCCTCCCCGCCCGCCCAGGATGGCCACATCACGCTTTTTTGTTAAATCAGTATTGTTCACATAGGATAAACGTTGCAGCCTGCGGAGCCACCGTATGTCCTATGACTGTTTCCTTCCTCGCAGGACTTCTGGTTTCCCTGGGATTAAGCATTGCCTCCTCTTTGACTTGGTTTTCTTTGGGCTTGTCACCAGTTCACCACCAAATTGGCTGAAGACGGCCACGCCCCCCGGGATGCCTTGAGTTGTGTGCTCTTCCTGGCCAGCTCCTCCCAGAACCCTCCCCCACCCCACCCTCCCACCCCCAATCTGCACTGATGGCCTCTGGCCCCCAAGCCCTCCCCCTTGGCGGCGGCCCTTACACCATCACCTCGCAGGCTCCTTGGTTTCTCCTGATTTTAGAGAAAGGATGTCTGGGAGAAAAAAATTTTTTAAATGTCTTCTACCCCTGCACTTGATTGATTAGGGACTAAAGTAATTTCCGTCGGAAGGTTGAAGGCTTTGCTCCAGGTTCTGCCAGCTTCTGAAGGGCTGTTGAGAATGTCAGCGATACTGTGATTCCTGATCCTTCCTATGTGGTCTTCCCCCACCCCCACCCCCCTTCTCCCTCCCTCCCTCCCTCTCTCTCTCTCTCTCTCTCTCTCTGGATGATGATTTTGGGATCTCCTCAATTTAGTGTACTGATGCGCCTAGTTTGGGTTTTTGTTGGTGGTGGGTATTTTCCCCCCTCTCATTTCTATGCTGGCCCTTTGTGTTATTGATGTAAGGGATTTTTTTTTTTTTGTTTTCCTGGAAGGGAATTTTTATTATGAGTTTATTTGAGCCAAACTGCCGACATATGCTGGGAAGCAAGATCTCAAATGCTCAGTTTAATAACAGTTATGCAGCTCCTTTATGCACTTGAAATTAAGGAGGGACTGTACATGGAGGCGGGAGAAAGCAAAGCGGGGGCTGAATTACTGGATCGTTAACAGCATTATGCGGGGTGTTACTTCTGGCATCTGAAAGGTGCGTTAACCTAGATGTAATGGACAGGGCTGGCTTAAAACCTTCACCACAGCAGGTATGCCCTGACCAGGTAGCTCAGTTGATTAGAGCATCGTCCCTATTCACCAAGGTTTCAGGTTCGATCCCCATCAGGCCACGTACAAAAACCAACCGATGAATGCATCAATAAGTGGAACAACAAACTGATGTTTCTCTCTATATATCTATCTCAAATCAGTAAAAAGTAAAAAGTTACTAGTAGGTGCCTGGGGCATGCCTACCCACCATGACCTGCCGAGTTGGGAATTTATGATCAGGCCACTCTGCCATGTTCCTTTCCATAGAAGCGCCTTTTTTGGTCCACAGTGTTCATCAGTCCCAGGTAATTTTTTGGTATTTTAGTCTTTCATACTTTCCTTCCCTTCGTTTTATGCCATTAGATACAGGGCAGAAATGAGGGTTGTTACGTGAACACGACAGGGAACTCTAGCATCCCCAGCCCCCTGCCCTGTCCTAGGCCGCAGAGTTGAGGATTCTTAGGGGAATTTGGACCTTAGAGAAGGACCTTGAAATCCAGACACTTGGGGAGGGGTGTGCCCCTGAGAAATGGGGGTGGCTCCTCTTAGCTCAGGCTGACTTGACACCTCATCTAACCCAGGGCTTCTCCGCCCTGTCCTGTCTGCGAGACTTCCCTTCTGCAGACATTCTGATGAAATTGGGCTGGGGAGGGCCGAGCACCTGCATTTGACCAGCTTTTAGGTAATTCGGACCCGTGCCCAGGGCTGAGAGCCCCGGGGCCGCCTTGTGTGGGGAGCCTGACCAGCTGCCCCCTTAGGACGCTGACCTGCTCGCAGGGACGCAGCGCGCCCAGCATGTGGAAGATGGTTTCTCATAGCAAAGGTAGGCGTCCTGGCGCTGGGTCATCGCCGGGCCGAGCTGTTCTTGGGAGAAGGCTCAGCTCTGCAGCTAGGCTTCCGGGGTCTCGAGAGGCTCATCCTGTCTGGGCTGTGGGTGCCCGGGGCCTCGCAGCCCATGACCCGCAGGGCAGAGCAGGGGCTCAGAGGTCGAGATGTTCAGATGTGTCCAGGGCCGCCTGCAGCCCAGACACACAGACTCTAAGCCAGTGGTTCTCAACCTTCCTAATGCCGCGACCCTTTAGTACAGTTCCTCAGGTTGTGGTGACCCCCAACCATAAAATTATTTTCGTTGCTACTTCATAACTGTAATTTTGCTACTGTAATGAATCGTAATGTAAATATCTGATATGCAGGATGTATTTTCATTGTTACAAATTGAACATAATGAAAGCATAGTGATTAATCACAAAAACAATATATAATTATATATGTGTTTTCCGGTGGTCTTAGGCGACCCCTGTGAAAGGGTCGTTCGACCCCCAAAGGGGTCCCGACCCACAGGTTGAGAACCGCTGCTCTAAGCCCAGGGCTCCCCCACTGAGCCCAGCGGCCCGCTTCATCATTCATTCATTCATTCATTCATTCAACATACACTGAGTTCTGGCTCCGCACCCGCAGGGCACTGGAGAGCAGCGGTGAACAAAACCCGATAGTCTGGTGGTTTCAGTTACTTAGGTCACTTCTCTCTGCCCAGCGATGGGCTCCTGGGGGCCGGGGGCACAGCCTCATTCCAGCCCAGCCTCACCGGAGCTGCTCCAGGAGGAATGAGTGATAAAGTGGTTGCTGCGTGGAACAGGAGGGAGCACGCGGGAGGGGGCTGGGGAGCTGGGCCGCAGCCGGCAGAAGCACATTAACAATTAAGGCCTTTGCAGACTTTCATTCCACCCTCGGCGCATGAAATATTCAGGCAGCTGGGGAGACGGGCCTCGGATCTCTGCCTGGCGGGTTGGAGACCTGGGGCCTAGGGCAGCACCCAAGGCTTGGCATGCAGGGCGTCGGGGGCCATGGGGGGCCGCACAGGTTTGGCCCAGAGGTGTCCGATGCAGGTGGTGCAGCTGCAGATGCCCATAGAACACCACCGGGGCCCCACCGAGGGTCCCAGGGAAGAGGGAGGCTTTGTCCTCAAGGAGCACAGCCTGGGGGGAGGCAGAGGCAAAGCACCCATCACAGGTGGAGCCGCCTGCCCAGGCTTCACCCCTCCGGGCACAGTGATGCCGGCAGCTGGGCTCCAAGACCGCACGTCTGGGACCTGGAACATGTCTCCTGCAGTTAGCCCTGTAATTATCCTACGAGCGGCACAAACCATTGTATCTGTGCGTGTGCGAAAGCATCAATTTATGATAAAAATAAACATTTCAAAGGAGTCACAGCGGGCAAACCTGCCATACCGTTTCTTCTTTTTTACTGGGCACCTCCAGTATGAAATTGGGCCTGGGTGTCTCTTGTGCTCTGAGAGTCCCGAGGGAGACAGAGTGGAAAGTGCACGAAGGTTCACCCACCAGAGGACAGCGCCAGCCCTTGGCAGGATGGGCAAGGCACTCTCTGCCCCGCCGGAGGGGGTGCGAGGCGGCACCACCCCTTTGTTTGCTTTTTGAATGTTTTTATTCATTTAAAAAAAAATCCTCACTTGAGGATATTTTCCCATTGATTTTTAGAGAGAGTGGAAGAGAGAGGGAAAGACAGAGAGAAATACTGATGTGAGAGAGACACATCGATTGGTTGCCTCCCGCAAGAGCCCCGACTAGGGCCCGGGCCGGGGAGGAGCCTGCAACCAAGGTATGTGCTCTTGGCTAGAATCAAACCTGGGACCCTTCAGTCTGCAGCTGACACTCTATCCACTGAGCCAGACCGGCTAGGGCTGTTTTTATTGATTTTAGAGAGAGAGGAAGGGAGAGGGAGAGAGAGAGAGAAACATCCATGAGCGAGACACATCAACATGGATCTGCTGCCTCCTGCGTGCCTCCGACCGGGGATCGAACCCCCAGCCAGGCATGTGCTCTGACAGGGAACCTAACCGTGACCTCCTGATGATGGGAGGAAGCTCACCCACTGAGCACACCGGCCGGGCAGCACCGCCTCTTCGGAAAGCACGTGGGCACCATCCAGCCATCCTTAGGCCATGTGCACCGCGTGGCCCAGCCATTCTGGGTCTGCCATACACCTGACCAAGTTCATGCTCATGTGCCTCAGGACGTGTGCACAAGCATGTCCACGGCAGCTTCACAGTTATAGCAAAAAAAAAAACAGAAGCAAATGTCCTTCACCAGGAGCAGTCAAGGTCATATACTCGTGCCATGGATTCTAGGAGAACAGGGCTTCTCCACGGAGGCCATTTGACCCCAGGGGCCATTGGGCAAGGTCTGGGGACACTTTTGGGCATTTACAACTAGGGTTGAGGTGCTACCTCCATCCAATGGACAGAGGGCAGGGGTGCTGGTGGACATCCCACCGTGCACAGGGCAGCCCCCTGCACCCTCACAGCATGTACTTATTCCATCCGAAATGTCAACCGTGCTGAGTGAGAAGCCTTGCTATACAGCCATGCAAATGACGGAGCTGAGCTGCAGAGATCAACGTGAGGACTGAAAGGCGTACAGCGGAACGCATGGGGCACAGCAGCATTTAATGAGGTGCAAAAGCCTGCAGAACTAAGCAGTGCATCACAAAGGGGAGAGGAGTGCCCTGGAAGCACAGGAATAATCAACGTGTCATTCAGAATCGTGGGGGAGAGGGAGTGGGTGGAGGCGGAGGGGGAGGGAGTGGGCATAGAGGGGATAAATGGTGATGGGAAAAATAAATAAATAAACAAATGCAAAGAATTGTGGTTACCCTAGGGTCCGGTGGGCTGGGTCATGTGACCAGCGGTCTGCATTCCTTTGGCGAGGCAGTGGGCTCCCAGGCACCAGCTGGTATCACAGTTAGTTGTAACACGAAATAGTTCATAATACGAACCATGTTTTTTAAGTGCATTGAGGTGAGAGCTGGTCCTGTGAAGAGCTCCCCTGACTCAGTTTCCCCTGTGGTTGAGCCTCCCTTCGGGCCTTGCTGCTAAGGGCAATGGTGTGAGGGGACATCAGTGGCTCCAGCTGGAAGGAGAGGGGCAGAGACAACCCCCTCACATGGGTCCCCACAGGGCGGGTCTCCCTGGCCTCTGGCCGGCCAGGCTTTGCCGCCTCCTGCTGTCTCCCAGCCTCAGCTGACCCTCTGACCCATCCCTCCCCCTAGACTGCCCACTGCTGCCCTCCAGGGGGCTGACATCCTGCACACTCTCCTGCTGGTGGCCCAGGGTCAGTGGGAGTTGAGACACTTGATCACTAAATTACGTTTGTGGGCTTCCCCATATTCCCTGCTGCTCCATCCCGAAAGGAAGTTGGCCGGGCCGGCATGACTCAGTGGTAGAGCATTGACCTATGAACCAGGGGGTCACTGTTCGATTCCTGGTCGGGGCACATGTCCGGGTTGTGGGCTCAACTCCAGTAGGGGGCGTGCAGGAGGCAGCCAATCAATGATTCTCATCATTGATTGCTGGGGTCCAACCCCAGCAGGTCCAGGGGTCCCCAAAGGTGTGGACGGAGTCGGCGAAGAAGGAATGACACGGAGACAGCCTTCAGTTGATCAGCAGCCTAGTCAGGACCTCTAGCCAGGATCTCCAGCCAAAGTTCTGGTCGGGATCTCCAGCCAAGTTCTGGTTAGGATCTGATCAGGATCTGATGTTTATTGTCTCGTTACATCTGTATTTATACCAGTCGATTTTAATCCTATCAATTTCTATTGCAAAGGTTAGGGCGTTTCTTATCTCCATTCCAGGGAGTAAAAATTATGTAGCTTAAGCGTGATTGTTTGTAGTTAAAGTGATTAACTACCCACCTGGCACTTAGTTAAGGGGTTGTATCCCCTCCCTAACCTCAGGAAAAAATCCCCACCTGGGGAAACAACCTTTCTCGGAGAGGTGACCTTGGTTAAAACACATGGCGCTAAGGAGAGCAAACATATTAAGAACAATATGCTATATATGCCAGGTCCCTTGAAACATATGCTGTGCACATGTTTCTTTCCTGCAGCGACTGTGTCAAGCAGCAAGGATGAACTGGCTTCCGGCAATTGATGTTTCTAATTCTTTCTCCCCCCTCTCCCTTCCTCTCTGAAATAATAAAAAAACCCAAAAAACCAAAACAAAACAAACTACAGTCACATTTTCATGGGCCCTGTTTGATTGCCTGCATCGCAGCATTTCAGCCCTGCGTGGTGACCTCCCCTGTTTCAGGGTCCCCCACGGGGGCAGGGACGGAACCCTGAGTCAGGCCCCAGAACTGGTCAGCTG
>NW_005871512.1:797801-800413 GCF_000147115.1 Myotis lucifugus
CCGAGTAGGGGCCACCCAGCTCCGCGGCCTCCTGTGCAGGGCTGGCTCCTGAGGAGGCTCTTCCGAAGCCCAGCCTAGCCCGGAGCAAAGGTCAGTGAAGACAATGGGCGGGTTAGATAAGCCTTTCCCCTCCCTCCCAAGCTGATGCTGACCGTCCATCAGCAGCCGGGGGTGCTGGCCTTGCACAGGAGGAGCTCACAGGCAGGTACCCAGGGAAGGGCCAGGGTATGCCCAGCACTTCACAGTTGACCACAGAGAGCTTCCCAGCCCTAGCTCGGTTCTGTTCAGAGTGCCCAAACGGTCCCATATCAGAGATGGGCAAACTGAGGCTTGGAGAGGTACAGGGACTTGCTCTGGGTCCCACTGGGCTGGTGGTGGTGGGGCCTGGGCTCAGTCTTGGGTCTCCTGTGTCAGATTAGCCACCTGCCCAGTGCCTGCTGCCCCTCTGGGCTGGGACAGAGGCGGGGGCGGGGGGGGAGAACTGGAGGGACCCCCAAAGTTAGGCCTGCCAGCAGCGGATGGCCTCCCCCAAGCTTGGTCCTGGCAGGGCCCCGGGACCTGCGGGTGGACACAGAGCCAGGAGGGAGGGAGCTCCAGGGGTGAGACACGTGTGGCAAAGGTGTGGCAACTTCTCTGCAGAAGTGGGACCCTCAGGCTCACTCTGGCTCCCCGTTTTCTTGCTTGAACCTACACAGCTAAGACAGAGAAGGCAGGCGCCCCCAGGCTTCTGGCACTGGAGCCCGCCTCACCTCACCTCCTCACCTCTATTTTTGTTGTTAATCCTCACCCCAGGGTATTTTTTACATAGATTTTTACAGAGAGTAGAAGGAAGGGAGGGGGAGAGAAAGAGAGATAAATGTCAATGTGAGAGAAATGTGTCGATTGGTTACCTCCCGCAGGTGCCCGACTGGTCAGGGATCAAGCCTGCAACCAAGGTCCATGCCCGTGACTGGAATTGAACCCTCAACCCTTCAGTCCAGGGCTCTCCTCACCTCTGGAGCTTCATTCCCTCACTCGGTCAGGGTGGCTTCCTTCTGCTGGAGGCCCGCCAGACCCGCCACCCATGCCCTGGCCTCTGAGCTCCTAGGATATGAACACGGTGGAAGATAGTCCGCTCCCCGCCCCACCCCCCTCCCCCCGGGACTTTCCACACAGGCTTGTCCGGGCGTCAGCGCAGAGCAGGGAGGCCTGGCCCTCTGTGGGCCTCACTCAGCTTTCTCATCTGCAAAGTGGGGAGCTGAGACCAGCCTTGGGGGGCGAGGGGAGAGCAGCCTACTATGTGCTTAAGCCTCGAAGTGCAGCTGCGTCTGGACACGCTAATGCCCTCCGCCCAGCGGGCGCACTGAGTGCTGGTGTGCTTAGGGGCAGGGCTGCCAAATGGTTAGGGCTCTGGTTCCAGGTCAAGAGGCCTGGCAGGGGTGGGGGGTGGGGGAGGGTGGTCCTGGCCTGGCCACCTGCTGCGTGAGCGGGGCAGCTCCCTGGACCTGATTGGTTTATTTTCACTGTTGAGGGTGTTACAGATGCCCCCCCATTTCCCCCCCTTGGCCTCCCTCCACCCGCTCCTGCCCCACCCAGGCCTTCACTGCACTCTTGTTGGTCTCATGGGCTATGCATACGTGCATATAAACTTTTTGGTTTAAAAAGATTAAATTAAAAATAAGTAAATTCTTCCGTTAATCTCTTTTCCCTGAGCTTCTAATCCTGTTTCCTCACCTGTGTCCTAAGGATACTAATACCCTGTCCTAGAGCCGTGCCTTAAAGGGTAGGTTTAGTGACCTCCACTGTCACCTGCACCCCAGCACACTGCCTTCTGGGGTGAGTGTAGGGGACCTGTGCGGGGAGCCCCGTGCCCACCTGGTGTCCGAGCCAAAGCAGCCCTTGTTGGTTGAAGGGCAGGCGGGGGCGTCCAGCAGGCACGGGCGGGGGAGGCCTGGGCAGGGCTGATGCACCGGCCCCAGCCTGGGCGAGCGCTCCCAGCCTGGGCGAGCGCTCCCAGCTGTGTGAGCTGGGGAGGCCCGGGACTGGAAGCCCTGTCATGGGAACAGAAAGAACTGGAATGCTGAGCCGCGAGAAGAAAAGCCTTGGGGCCGGGAGCTGCTGCCAGGCGGTGGGGGGAGGGGGGCCGTCAGCCCCAGGACGTCAGCGCTGTGCCGGCCCAAAGGGCACAGGCCAGAGCTGCAGTGGGTCAGACATCAGCGCCCAGAGGTCCGGGCGGACATGCTCCCTCTGGAGTGGGGAGCTGCCGGTTAGGGGCGGGGTGCAGGCAGCGGCCTGGACACTGGGTGGGGGCGTCGCTGAGCCCAGTGGGATCCGATCGGGACACCCCACGTAGCTCGGAAATCCGACTGTGTGCGTCGTGACCCAGTGGGATGGAAGTCGGGGAGGCAGGAGGGCGGGGCCAGGGTTGTTGGGAGAAATGAGCCCCTGAAAGCGGGGAAGGGAAGCGAAAGCAGACGTTTATTTGAGCAGTGACTGACTTCTGTTCCGGTTCTGAAGTGCCCCCTCGCAGTGGATTCCGGGAAAACCTGGGCTGGGGGAAGTGGCGGCGGCGGGAACCTTTGAGGCTGGTGTGGCTTCCCTGGGGGTAGGCTGGGGCCGGGGCAGCAGGGGGA
>NW_005871512.1:802101-804015 GCF_000147115.1 Myotis lucifugus
GGAGTGGGGGGAGTATGGGGGGGGGTTTGGAAGCTGACAAGGTCTTGAGGTGGAGCAGGTTGGTGCAGGCAGAAGAGGGCAAGGAGAGGCCAGGTGTGGCGGCAGGAACAGCTGGAGCCCAGGCATATGGTGGGCAGTGGACTGGCACAGCTGGCTCCGTGGGGCGACTGGTGATTGGGAGCCAGGGGTGGGGCAGGGCTAGGGCAGCGGGGAGGGGGGGGTCTGTTAGCTCCTCCCGCTGCATCTGTGTCCCCCCTAAAGTTCCTGGGTTGAGCCTTTCCAGCTGCGGGCACTTCCAGCTCCGGTCTTCTCTTTTTTTTTCCCTCTTAGTTTTAAACCATTTTTTAAAATTACTATTTTAACATTTATTTTTCAATTATAGTTGGTGTATCAGTTGGGTAAGTCTAGTACCCACCTGACACCACACATGGTGATTACGAATTATTGACTCTATTCCCCGAGCTGACTTTATATCCGTGTGACTGTAACTGGCAGCTTGTACTTCTTAATCCCGTCACCCCTCCTGCCCTCCTCGGAGGCCCTTCCTGAACTGCTTTTCCACAGGGATCCTGAGTTATCTGTTCGGGCTCCGCCGGACATTGGGTCTCTCACAGCCCAGGAGGCAGCTGATCCCTCCCTTTGTTCTGCTCCCCACTTAGTAAATGTGGATTACCTGCTGGGCTGGAGAGGGGCCCCGTCAGCTGGGGTCTTGTGGGCACAGTAGGGTCCCCCCGCACTGTTCTGTGGATTGGTCCACACAGACAGAACCAGCATCTTCCGCTCCCTCTCCCTGTGCCCTCACGTTCCCATCTGTAAAATGGGAGGCCCCTCTGGCCCCGTGACTCAGAGTCCCCACGACGGACAGAGCCACAGCGAAAGGGCTCTGCCCACCCTGCCTCTTGTCGGGCACTCGGGTGGTTGGGGTCTCTTGCCTGGTGGTGGCCCTTGGCTGGGGGCGGGTCCCAGGATGGAGCCCTGGGCAGTGGAGGTGATGTGGCCGCCCGTGGCGCACCAGGCTCCACTCTGCCCGGCCCTGGCGGAGGCCGAGACCCCTGCCTGGCCAGCCTGTCCTTGTGCAGAGCCACACCGAGAGCCTTGATGGAATTACCGGCCTCTGCCATGCGATCGCCGTGCGCGGACTGTGTCACAGGTTTGGCGCCAGAGGAGGGCGCGGAGCTCCGGTTCCCAGTGCGGGGTTTGCCCGGGACAGGGCCACTTGGACGGGACCTGAGTTTCCTCGGGGTTCTGTCCTGTCTCCCCCAGCCCACGACCTTCTTCAGGGCAGGGTCCGTCCTCCTGGCACGTAGCAGGGGCTCAGGGAATGTTGGGGTGCGGGGTGGTGGGCAGGAAGCACTGGACGGGGCATGTATTTGGCCACAACTGCCTTTCTTCTGCACGGGCTCCCTTTGGCATCGAATGGCCTTCAGCTGCTAACGCGACTTTCACCCTCCCCCTCTTCCCTGTTTCCCCTTCATTATTAAAAACACACACATGCCCAGCCGGTGTGGCTCAGTGGTTGAGCACTGACCTATGGAACAGGAGGTCACGGCTCGATTCCCCACACTTACTTTTGTCAGTGGTTCCTAATCTCGGCTGCATATTAGCTATCATTTAGGACAGAGGTCCTCAAACTTTTTAAACAGGGGGCCAGTTCACTGTCCCTCAGACCGTTGGGAGGGCCGGACTATAGTTTAAAAAAAAAACTGTGAACACATTCCTATGCACACTGCACATATCTTATTTTTGAAGTAAAAAACCAAAATGGGGAACAAATACAATATTTGTATTTGCATGTGGGCCCGCGGGCCGTAGTTTGAGGACCCCTGAATTAGGAACTCTAAAATATGCCAGCGCCTGATGGGTCTTGCAGAGGCGGCCCCAGTGGTTCCAGGAGGCTTCAGCGGTTGTAGGGCT
>NW_005871512.1:804524-842394 GCF_000147115.1 Myotis lucifugus
GCCAGGGTCCCCCCTCCCGGCCCTCTTGAGCGGTACACTTGTGAGCTGGCTTCGGTCCCCCCCGCGGCCGCCCCCTCCCCGTGCGAACGTGGGGTCCCCACCCGCCCCCACTTAGAAGAGCACCTACCCCTGCCCTGAGCAGTGCCGCCGGCTGGCTCCCCTCCACACCTGGGAGCTGTCTGAGACCCGGTAAGGCCATGCAGACGCCCCCGCCGGCCCCTGGCGGGATGCTGGGCCGCCCCGACCGGTGGGGGCCTGTGTTTGGGCTGCGTTCAAGGGGACCAGTGGCAGCGAGACGGCAGCCATGGAGAAGAGCCGACCCACTTCCAAAAATAGCGCATCCACTGTCAGGGGAGCATCTCTTTGTCTCCCCCAATCTGTCTCCGGCTGTAAGGCAAGGAGGCGTGCTCTTGTCTTGGAATCAGAGGCTGGAGCGCCCGCCCTGCCTCCCACAAGGGCCCGATTGTGTGCCGGCCCTGGCCGAGCCGGTGTCCCCAGCGCGCTGCACGTCTCCTGTCCCTAATGAGCCCGCTCTGGGAGTGGCCCTTTGTCGGGGGTTCCGGCCACACTGCCGGCGCCGGGCTCTCAGAAGGCTCGGCTTTCTGGTCGCTTCCCATCTCCCGTGGCTGGGAGGACAATGGGAGCTCCCGCCCTGCCCTCTCTCCTCTCCTCTTGCTGTGTTTTCCCCATTTTCTGGAATGTGCACACACCACTTTCATACGGGACAGGACGTCAGACAGCGAGTCTCTCCCTCGTTCGTGCCCCTGTCCTGACTGCCGAGGGCTCCCTTCCCCCCACCTCCTGGGGGACCTCCCCCCACCATTGTCTCCTGACTGCTCCTTCTTCCCCTGCAAACAGGCTCCTGTTTCCTAGTCCAGAGCAATAAACACTATCCTCTCCCTCTGCCCTCCTGCCCCTCCGTCCTTCCCTTCACCACCCACTTCCCAGGGAGCGTGGAGGGCTGGCTGCTTCCTTCCCAGCCACTGCCTCCTGGCCCCATGTAGCCCTGGACCCTGGAAAGGCCACTCTGGCTCCGTCCAGCGGCCTCCTTCCTCCCGACCCCTACGTGGTGTGCGCTGCCCACTCCGGGCTTGTCTTCTGGACAGGGCCTCCCTGATCGCGGCCTCCATCCGCCTCCTGCCTGCAGTGGGCGCGCCACCCACGCTCAGCACCCAGGCTGTCTCTCCTTCTCGCTCCTGACCTACGGCCCAGGCTCCCAGGTCCTGCCGGTCACCATCCTGCTGACCGTGCGCTCTGGGCTGGGCCCCTTCCCCTCACCTGTGCCCCTGTACCCGCCGCCTCACGGACACCTTCCAAGGGTCGCTAGCCCGGAGGGGTCCAGTTCGATTTAACTATGATGAAGTCCCACGAAAGGTTTCCGTGTCTGAGTGGCACTGACCCTCGGGAGAGCTTCCCACGTTGTTGATGGCGGAGAGAAGGAACATTCCCATCATTCCAGAGAGCTCTGTGGGGCAGCACCGCGTGGACAACGCCTCTCCTCTCTGGGCTGTGGGAGGCTGGGCGGGGGAGGACGGAGGAGCCCACAGAAGGAAGCGCTGAGCCCAGCGTGGTGTTAGGGACCCCTCCCCGCCCCAGGACCTCCGCAGGCCCTGCTTGCCCCAGGCCCTTAGGGCTCCTGCTGGCAGGATGGCCCCCTCCTCTCCCTCCCCGCCCTGAAGTCTCACCTCCCCTGAGGCCTAGGTCAGCTTGTGGAGCGGGACAGACACAGGCTGTGTGACCAGTCACCTCGTCTGCTCAGCGTGGAGCAGGGTCGTGGTGGTTGCCCCGCAGCCACGGGTGCCACCTCTGCTGGGGGCCTTGTGTGGGTTCCCACGTCTGTGCTGGAACCCTCTGGGAGAGGCTGCCCGGCTCCCGGCGGCCCTGAGGTCTCCTCGCACACAGCCCAGCCCCTGCCCCCAGCTCCTTACCCTCAACCTGAGGTCAGGAGGCCCGAGGATCAGAAAACAAATGGGTTTTAAAACAGTGGGGGGTGCAGGGTAGTAGGGGAACGGACACCAGCCAGCCGACACCCCCTCCCTCATTCCCCTCCATGTGGGGAGCACCCTGAGAGGCCCAGACTCCAGTTGGCAGCTCTGGGCACGGCTCCCCCTGCCCCCTGTGCTCCTTGCTCTCGGAGGCGGTGGCCGCGGCAGGTGGCGGGCAGTCTCTCATCTCGGGGTTAAGTGAGCTGCCTGTGTACAGCTGCGAGCCATTACTCCCGCCATCCCTGGCGGATGAGGCCAGTACGAGCCACACCTGGGGCTCTGGCCCTGGGCCTGGCCCTGCTGTCATTCTTCCAGCTGTGTCTGTGGTGGTGAAGGGGTCAGGGTGACGTTGGTGAGACCACAGCAGGACAGCGGCCTGTCCCTGGGGAAGGCTCTGGCCGGGAGGGTCAGGAAAGCCCACTTTAACCCACCCTACTCTGGAATACCAGGCCAGTGTGATGAGGTAGGAGCCATCTGGGTGGAGGTGCCAGCACCCCCTGCAATCCCAGGGCCCCTGCTCCTCCTGCCGTCTCGGGGCCGTTTCCTGGCCTGGGGGCTGGTTTCCCTGCTGCCTCCACCCTTGCAGCCTCTGTCCTCCCTCAGATTCCTCCTGCTGACAGCTGCGCAGACAGCAGCTCCCGTGTGGGTCCGAGGTCCTGGGAGTGCTCCCTGCCCCCCGCCAAGGTCCCTACCCTCTGCCAAGGTCCCTGCCCCCCGCCAAGGTCCCCGCCCCATCTTGCTCTCCCCCTGCATCCTTAGTCCCCTTGCACGGAGTTAAGACCTTGCTCCCGTGAGTGCGGCCTGGTTATGGGCAACGTGAGCTGCTCGCAGTGTGCGGGGCTGAAACCCTGTGGGATGAAAAGACCCCTTGTTTTTGTGCAACCCAAACTGAGCAGGAGGGCCCGGGGGAGCTGTGGCCCTGGGCGGGGCTGGGGCCTCAGGCCCGAGGCTTTGGGATGGGGGTTGTGGCCGGAGAGAGAGCCTGGGCCAGCTCAGGGTCAGCTGAGCACGGACCCACGGACTCCTGCACCTGGGGTCACTCGGGCTTCAGGGAACCCCGGGGCCCTGGCGTGACTGCACTCGCGCATTTCTCCTGGGCCAGGACCCTGTGCTCTCATCAGAGGCTGAGAGTGGTCCGGGGCCAGGAAAGACCAAAAAAAACACAAGAGGGGGTTGGGCAAGCCCCCTCCCTGAAGGGCTCCCCTCCACATGGACTGGGGAGCAGGGACTTGCGGGAAGGAGCGCCGCTTTTAAGAAATAAAAAATGAATGAACTTGCCCGGCTGGCGTGGCTCAGTGGTTGAAGGTCCACCTATGAACCAGGAGGTCACGGTCAGGGCACATGCCCAGGCTGTGGCCTCCATCCCCAGAGTGGGGCTTGCAGGAGACAGCTGATCAGTGACTCTTAGCATTGATGTTTCTAACTCCCTCTCCCTTGCTCAGTGACATCTATAACAATATATTACAAAAAAAATGAATTTAATGGGTGCTTTTGGTAAGGAACTCCATGCAGGCCTGTTCTCAGCAGGTTTGGACGACAGCTCTGGCTCATCCCCCCGCCTCCGCCCTCAGTCAGCCCCCCTCCACCCCACCCCGTACCTCTTTCCTGAAGTTGTGTTTATGTGAGGGTTCAGGGTCCGGTAGATGTTTTCATGCAGATCTTCGCTTCCTGCGCTTCTCCTTCGTTTCCTTCCTGCCTCTGTCGCTCTACGTTTTCTTGGGCCTCAGTTTACTCATTTGTGAGACGAGGCAGTTGGACCAGGCCCACGACTCCTCCCCTCCATCTGGACCAGGGCTTTTGGACATTTCTGCCTCTCTGCTGCCCTCAGGACCCACCGTGGCCCAGTTTCCAACCCAGGCCCTCACCTCCCAGGTGCCAGGTGCCAGGTGCCAGGTGCATGCCCAGGTGCGTGCCCAGGTGGGGAGTGATCTGACCCAGAATCAGGAGGCAGCAGCCAGGAGGGATCATTTGCCACCGCGCCCCACCCCACCCAGCCCAGAGGCTTCGCTTTCCCTGCTTGCCCCGCCATAGGCCTGGCGGGCCAGCTCTCGCTGCCAGCGCAGCCGCCATCGCCAGCAGGAGCAGCATGAAAACAGCAAAGCCTCCGAATGTTCTTTTGAACTGCACCCTGGGTCCCTCCTCCCTGCTGCTGCAGACCAGACTTCCGTGACTTCCGAATAGGGCTGTGGACTCCCTTCTCTCCGGCTGCATGTGCATGCCTTGCTGCCTTAGTGAAGCTGGTGGGCGTCTGGGCACTGGCGTAAGGGCAGCGCCAGGCCAACAGCTCGCTGGCTGGCATCCTAGATGCCATTGCGGGGACGGGGAGTCCTGTGCCAGCCGAGAAGCCCCGCCCGCTATCCCCACTCACCCCTCACCCGTCCTGTCGGTGGTTTGCTGATTGGCAGCTGGAAGAAGTGGGAAGGGTGTCCCAGTTGGCGACCATGGTCTGGGAGGCCTGGGTGTGCAGAGGGGGCTTTGAGTGAGGGGTGGCGGGGTGAGCTGCAGGCCGAGGGCAAGTGGAGGGGACACATGGACTGGGGAGCAGGGGCTTGCGGGAAGGAGCGCGGCTTTGTTTATTCCTGTGCAGACGACTGTGGACCACAGTGGGTGGGATTCTAGGCTAGAGTGCCGCCCACTGGCAGTGGGGTGTGGGGCCGGGGTCCGCACCCCTGGACACTGGCTGCGTGGCCTCTCCCAAAAGGAAGCCGTGTTGGCACTCCTCGGTGCCCTTTCTCCTGTCCTTGGATTTCATCCTTTTGATTCCCAGGCTGGCTTAGGGCCTCCAGTGGCTCAGGAGGGAATTTGTGGGGAAGGGGAGGTTCTGGTGGGGCAGCTGCCCTGGTGGGGAAATGGCGGGTGGTCTTCAAGGGGCGAGTGAGCCTGGCTGGGATCTCAGCCCTGCTCTGCATATTCCTGTCCTGTTGGGACCATTCCTCCCAGCCCTGCCCTGGGTCAGAAAGACAGGGACCCTCTCGAGCTCTGGGTGTTTGCTGGGCTGCAGGGCTTGGCTGTGGCGTGCCAGCCCGAGGCACCTGGTACCACTTGGGGCTGCGGGGACCTGGGCCAGCAGCAGCAGGGGCAGGGGAGGGGCAGCTGTCAGGGGCTGGGGGGCAGGGGAGGGCCGCCTGGCCAGCACATCACTGTTCCTCTTCGTGTCCTGAGCAGCTCAGACAAGGAAATGCCTGTGGGAGAGAGTGAGGAGTTGGCATCTGGGAATGACGCCTCATTAAAGAGGCTGCGTCCTAAGAATGCAGGCACTTACCATCCAGGGGCTCCGGAAGGACTCCTTGGGGCCCCTGGGCCAGGGTGTACATGGGCGGGTGGGGTTGGCATCGGCCCCATGGCACAGATGAGGAAATGAGGCCACCAAGCCCATGGGATGTCACAGGTGCCCCATCCCTGTGCCTCAGTTTCCCGCCTGTATACTGAGTGGAGAGGGGAGTTTTGGGGGGCCCAGCACCCGGGCCTTCTCGGCTCTGTGCTGTGTGTGGTGGAGTGCCACCAGCTCTGAGGGGTGTCCGTGGCAGATGGGACCTGTGTCCCTGGTGTCTGCTGACCACTGCGTCCCTGCCTCCTCCTCCCTCCCTCCCCCCTGCCCCCCGGGCTGCACCCTGCTTGTCCCTGCTCGGGAGACAGATGGGGTTTGGCGTCTCTCTGAGTTGGCTTCTGTGTGTGTGTGTGCACGCGTGTGTGTGCGCTCCTTGGGGAGTCTACGGGAGACCTGAAGGAGTCAGGGGCCTGGTTCTCGCCCCGGCCTGTCCGGGAACCCCTCTACAGGCCTCATCTGTGAGGGAACCCTGAAGTCCTCCGGCCTTGCCCATGTCTGGGCCTTAGCAGCTTGTGGGGTAGTCATTACCGCTTGGTCTGGGCATCACCCAGGGCAGGCAGGAGCAGCTGGAGAGAAAGTCCTGCCTGGAGTGGGACAGCTGCCCTGTGCAGGGGGCAGGAAGGAGGCTGCCAGGCGGCAGGCCTGGCCCTGTGCCCTGAGGGGCGTCTCCCGGCCTCAGGGGGGCCTGAGGTCCAGGGGAGAAGGGACTTGAGCACTGGCTCCTCCCACTCACCCATCCCCTTCTGTGGCTGGCAAAGGCCCACTCGCTGGCAGGTGTAAGGGAGGGTCCTTGCACTTTAGCTGTGGTCGTGGGTCCACCAGTGCGATCCCAGACCGGCCACCGTGTGCCTCGCCTAAGCCTCTGTCCCATGGGGGGACCCGCAGTCCCCCTTTCGGGCTGTGAGGATGGAACAGTGGGAGTAACGGTAGCAGCTAACAGGTGCCTGTGCTTGCTGCACATGCACTCATTTGCCTCTCACAAAAGGAAAGCGTTTACGTTTCCCGGTGATGAGAGGAGGAGGCGGAGGCACAGAGAGCCAGCAGCCTGTGTAGACTACAAGGTCCTGTGTAGAAAGGGGCCGAGCTGGGTGGCGTTGCGTCTGCAGCCCGCGGCGTCCGGGGCCCCGCATCGGCATTTCCCCAGCAGCAACCTGTTCTCCCAAAACCTGTTTATTGTAGAAAATGCGGAAAAGGAGCCACCTTGAGCCTCGGCACCCAGATGGCCGGGGATGGTGCCAGCCGTGACTGGTGCGTGTGCTGCCTTCCCCGGGAGGACCGGCTGCTAGAATGTGCGCGTTAAGGAGACAGGAGCCGTCCAGCTTTGAGTGTGAATTTCCCCTCTCTGGGGGAGGGGGGGGGCAGTGGGGCCGTTATGTGGACTTGAAAGTTGCGTGCTGGTGGACGCTCCTTCTGGAATTTCTTGGCCCCGGAGCCACGCGGCGTCTCCTTTTTGCAGTGGGCCCACCGTCCAGATCTCCCTGGCGCCTCATTCGTCCAGATGTCGTCTCTGCCTGTGGTTTGATCTGAGAAGCGCAGCGCCCCCTGCAAGCCCTTCAGCCTTCCTCATTGGTCCTGGGTCCCCCGATGTGTGACCCTCACTGGGAGTGGGAGGAGTGGGGAGCGGTTGGCCCCTCCTTTGTCTACGCCCCTCCTTTGCATGGGATCCTAGGACATGAATAGAATTGTCACACACGCTTTTTAAATTGAGTTTTGCTATTTAGAGCCTTTTTTATTTTACAGAGAGAGTTCCATAAACCCTGTCCCTCATTTCCCCCATCACTAGCCTCCTGGTGATACAATGAACGCGCCGACATTGATACAGGAGTATTCTCTGGCGTCCACAGTTTATGTAGGTTTCCTTAGCTTTTGCCCAATGCCATGCTCTGGTTCAGGATCCTCTCCAAGACACACTTTCTGAAACACGCATGTTGCCGCGCAGTTTTCCTCTGGTTAGTCGCCCACCTTTCTACCTGTGAGGTGTTGAGAAGCTCATCACATCATTGGCCGTTCGAAGAGCGGTGTGAGTGGCCCTTTGCTGTCCTGTCATATGGACGCCCGCCCGGGGGCTTCAGAAGGGATGCCGTGTTCCCTCTGGGCTCTCCCAGAATCCCCCCTGCAGCTCGCTCTCTCCGGTACATTACCCGGGACGGTGAACACGAGGCCACGTGGGGGGCAGAGCGTGGCAGTGGGGTGGCGTGGGGTGGAGGAGGAGCTTAGCACCCGGCTCTGCCCACGCTGGCACCGTGATCTTGGGCGAGTCCTGCCACCTCTGTGAGCCTCCGTTTCCTCCGGGGGAGGCTGGCACCCCCAGGTGCCCTCACGCCTGTTGGGAGGGGCACACGAGGGTTTCCAAGGTGCCGTGCCGTGATGAAGACCACGATTTCGACCAGCTGCTGTGTGTGACCACACGGTCAAGCGCTCGGTCTAGAACAGCTGCTCCAATCAGGCCATCCCCAGAGGGTCGTCGGCCGGCCGCCCCTTGCAGGCTGCGAGGCCAGGCCCGAGCAGCAGGTCCCGCTGACGGGGCATCTGTCTGCCAGCCCCTGGAGCGATCCCCTGGAAACCCTCCTTCAGCCGGGGTGCGGGCGGGCGAGAGAATTGCAGACAATGAATGGGCCCACGAAACTAAAGGCGCAATAGCCCGGGCCAGGTCGTGGGTGCCCCAGGCCGGGAGGCAGCCCCGCCGGGCAGGTCACTGGGTTTCTGCCCACCAGAGGGGGGCTGTGAGGAGGGGACTGAGGCCCGACCCCAGACCCGAGTGCCTTGCTCTGTCTCCTGCCCGGAGCCTTGCCAGCACGGAGACCTGCAGTGTGACTTCAGGGCAGCACGCTTTGCCGCCAGGGACAGCCCAGCTTGGCGGGCGTCATCGGCGCCCGTGCACTGGGCTCGGTCCACTCTGCCTTGCCCAGGTCTTTCCCTGCCACGCACGGTGGGTTCACCTGCCCCTCCCGTCCGCTCCAGTGTTCCCAGAGCTCCGGCCTCCTTGTCTCCAGGGTCACCACCTCCAGCCTTCACTCTGTCCTTCTGGAATGTTCTCCATACATAGCCCCCGACCACTTCCCTGACGCACAACCCTGCAGGGCCCTGAGCCGCAGCCTCACGTCCAGCCTCCGGGGAACGGAGTGGACGGCGCTCTGTGATCCGCCCCGACTCCCTCCACACCTCTCTCCGTCTCTTCCGGAAGCTTCCGTGACCCCAGGCCAGTAGCGGTTCTGAACACCGTCCGGGCATTTGCATGGCTGTTTTCTTGCCTCCGGTGCCTTCCCCTTCCCTGTCCTCCCTCAGTGGGGAAATCCTGCTGTTGGCCAAGCTGTGGCCGAGATGCCGCCTCCTGTTGTCATAGTTCTCGCCGCTCCCTCCCGCAGCGCCCGAAGTCCCTCTTGCCTCACCCTCTGCCATGTCTGCACTGTTGTTGGTCTGGGATCCTCTGCCCACTCGGGAGTGCCCTGTGCATGACTAGGGGATGCCAGGCGAGGCCCTTGGACTCTGGCTTCACCCCAGGACCACACTCGAGCTGCCTGGCCCCCCCTCTTCGGGGGGCCTGGGTCAGGCCTGCCGCTTCCTGTCCCCGAGGCTCAGGCCGCGGGATGGATGGCTGAGTTCCTGGAAGGTGTCTGCTCTCCAGCAGTGGCCCCAGGAATGTGACGCCCAGATGCCGGCCGGCCCCGCCCAGTGACTCACTCAGGGTGTGTGTGGTTCACACAGTGGACGCCGGGTCACTCTGTGCCCTGCTCCCCCTCCCCCTCCACGCCAGCTTAGACACCAGGAGCCGTGCGTGGGCCTGAGCCAGATGGAGGTGGGCAGGGGGTCTTGCCTCAGGCCACCGGGGGCGGACAGCCTGACAACCCCCGTGCCTCAGTGTCCTATAGTAAGAGGAAGATGGTGAGGGTCGCCCGGGCCGGTGTGGCTCAGTTGGTTGGAGTGTCGTTCCGTGCACTGAAGGGTCTTGGGTTTGATTCCTGGGCAGGCAGGGCACATGCCCAGGTTGGGGGTTTGATCCCTGGATGATCTCTAGTCGGGGTTGGTACGGGAGGCAGCTGATCAATGTTTCTCTCTCTCTCCCTTTCCCTTCCTCTCTCTTTAAAGAAATAAATAAAAAAACATAACTTTGGGTGAGGATTAAAAAAAAAGAATTTAAAAAAACTTAAAAGAAAAGAGATGGTAAGGGTCAGGAGAGGTGGCATGGGCAGGAGTGGTGTGTGCCCCTCCCCCAGCTGCCCTGCACTCACAGCCCCTCAGCCGGCAGGGCCCTGAGAGTCAACAGGCCTCCTGCAGCCACCCCCAACCTGCGTCCTTGCCACTCCGCTCTGTCTTGCTCTGGGCTGGTTGGGGCTGGGTTCTGGGAGGCTCACTGGAGAGTGGGGTGAGTTGGTCAGTGGCCTCCTGGCTCCCATTGGGCATTGAGGGCACCCGGGGCCCTTTGTGGGTACTCTGTGGATCCTGTAAGGTTAGCTGGCAGGAGGGGGCCCCCATCCTGCCGCCAAGTCCTGGTTCTTGACTGTGGAGTCAGCCACCAGCTTCTCGGGTTAACTGAGCTGAGGATGACGACACGGGAAGCTGAGGAGAGAGGACACATGGCCGCTAGCCTTGACCCGGAGGTTCTGACTGCCCAGGGCTCCGTGTCTGCGTGGATGGGAGCAGGAGGTGGACGTAGGGAAGATGCAATTGGGGCAGGAGGGTAGGTACAAGGAGTATGTGTGTGTGTGTGTGTGTGTGTGTGTGTGTGTGGTTCTACATGTGTATCTGTGTGTCTACGTGAGTGTGTCTACATGAGTGTGTGTCTACATGAGATTGTGTGTTTGTGAGAGTGTGTATACATGAGTGTGTCTATGTGTGTGTCTATTTGAGAGTGTGTTTGTGTGTCTACATGACTGAGTGTCTATGTGAGATTATGTGTATCTATGTGAGATTGTGTGTGTCTATGTGAGATTGTGTGTGTCTATGTGAGATTGTGTGTGTCTGTGTGAGATTGTGTCTATGTGAGATTGTGTGTGTCTGTGTCTACATGAGAGTGTCCACATAAGGTTGTGTGTGTCTTTGTGAGAGTGTGTGTGTATGTGTCTATAGGAGAGTGTGTCCACGTGAGGTTGTGTGTGTCTATGTGAGAGTATGTGTGTGTATGTGTCTATAGGAGACTGTGTCCACGTGAGGTTGTGTGTGTCTGTGTGAGTGTGTGTGTATGTGTCTACATGAGAGTGTGTCCACATGAGGTTGTGTGTGTCTATGTGAGAGTGTGTGTGTGTGTTTATGTGTCTACAGGAGTATGTGTCTGTGTGAGAGTGTGTGTGTTTATGTGTCTACAGGAGTACTAGTATGTGTCTGTGTGAGAGTGTGAGTGTTAGTGTACCCCACAGCCCATCCGTACACCCTCGCTCCCCTTGGTCACATTCAGTGGCGGAAAAGCACCCTCCCCACAGCTTCTATTTTTGCTGTTGCCCTTTAGTTAAATGCTCACACTGCTGGGCATTGGTGCGTTGGCGAGTTTATCGCGTGCAATTGGGAGAGGGGACAATTTTATTTCTATTAATAGCAATGGTGCCCCCCCAGCCCCTCCTAAGAGAAGAGCCGACTTCTGCAAGCTCTGTGCCGGGGTGAGCACTTAGCAATGTGGGTGCCAGTGGATGCGGTCTAGACCGCCCTGGTGTTCACACGGCCATGGCGCCCTCCCTCCGCCCCCAGCCCCGCCCACTGCATGGAGGAGGGCGACTGCTGACCTGGGCCCAGAACACGGCCCTTCTTCTCCGTTTCTTATGAAGCCCTCATTGCAGGCGACAAACGGAGTGGAGTTGGAGGAGCTGCCAGGCCAGGGGGCGGAGGTCTGTAAATCAGGCCGCCCTGAGCCCGAGGTGCCTGGCCATGTGCATTCCCCCCACCCCCTCAGAGGGTGCCCGGGAGACGCCGGGCCAGGAGGTGATAGCAGAGGGTCTGGTGCCCACTGTGGTAGGCAGCGTCCTTGCCTCTGTCCCTGCCTCAGTGTCCCCCCAGCATCCCTGTGGCACACCCTGAAACCTGCTCAGCAGGGGAGGAGGAGGAGCAGCCCTGGGATGTGCCGGGAGGCCGTGTGACTTCAAGCCTCAGCCTCCTGGGGTGCTAGGTGGGCTCGGGGACACTCAGTGTCCATCCCTCCACATCCCTGTGTGGATGTGGGACAGGTCAGGGAGGTGCACCTGGCACACAGCAGGACCCAACGGCAGTGCCGCTGTCATTTATTCAATGTGTTTGTTGAGCGCCCTGAATGGGACTGATGAGCAAGATGCCGCGGGAACCGGGGCGGAGACAGGCCGGGAGCATTGTGTCTGGGGGTTGGGACCGGCCCAGCTTGGTGTAGGTGCAGCTGCTTCCCGCCCATGTCTGCTCTGACACACGGAGGCCTCCGGGCGGCTGCAGAGCTGATCGGGGCTGGGGGAGCAGGTCCCCGGGCATATGCTCATGGGTTGGCCCCCTGTGCACCCAGGCAGCCTGGGGGTGGGGTGGGGGGCTCACCAGGGGGGTGGGGAGGTACGCTGATGAAGGCACCCAGGGCGGTGGGGTGAGGTGGGGTGGGTGTGGAAAGAGTTGCTGACTTGCTCTGTTACCTTGGGCATGTGGCTTACCCTCTCTGAGCCCTGATTTCCTGCAGAGGGACTGGCAGTCTGTCCCTTTCCCCGGGTCTCCTGGGCGTTGTGGGGTAAAAAGACAGCAAACCCAAGAGAGGCTGTGCCAGTGTTTGCTGCTGTCCGGGCAGCCTGCACAGGAGCCCGTGGTCCCCAGGTCCGTGGGAAAGGGTGTGAGACTTGGGGAGCAGCAGGGGAGCTATGTAACTGTGTACCTCCAGCCCCCCGCATCCCTATGTGGACATGGGACTTGGCTGCTTGTTGAATACTCCCTGAATCTCGCCTGTTCTCGGAGGTGAGGCTGCCGGGTCAGAGGGGCAGGTCCCACAGGCCAGGACCGGGGCAGCGTGTAACGAGGCAGGAGCAGGATGCTGTGTGCTGTCTGGCCAGCTCCCCCCATTGCTGGCGACCACACTGGCTGTGTGGGGCCCCTGGCCCTGGGTCTGAGACACGGTCAGGAGGGAGGGCTAGCAGGCACACCCTGAGTTTTCCTGAGGCATCTAGAAACTCTCACGAATACCACCGTTGACACTGTGACCTGTCAGCCCCCACAGCCCCGTGGGACCGTGGTTTCTCTCTGGGGATGGAGGGAGATGTGTCAGTCTAGCCACCCCCGGGAGAGGTGCCTGGACTGCTGTGGGCGGTGGGGCAGTAGATGAAGCTGGCTTACCCAGCATTTCCCACTGTGGCGTGCGTGCGGGACGGGAACGGAGCACATCCTTTCGGTTCACAGGCATCTGGTCTGGGAGGCGACTCAGGTTCCTGAATCCACCCTGGCCCCAGCCTGCCGTCGTTAAACCCAGACCATCTCGAGGGTCGGCCTGTGAGGCAACATGTTGACCTTTGGTCCTGGGGCCCGGGGTAGGGCCCTCGTTCCGGAAGCCTCCTTCCCATTGGTTTTGTTCGGTCTCTGATGGCCTGTGAGTGTTCCAGCCGCTCAGGGAAGCCTGGATGGGGGCATCTCTGGCTACACAGCGAGTCCCCGGCAGGATGCTGCACAGCTTGGAGCGTGAGTGTTTGCTGTGCCTGGAGCCTGGCTCAGAGGGCGCTAAGCTGGGGTGTGTGTGTGTTGGGGGATGGGGGTGGGGAGGGTCTGCCACCTTGTCATCCATTTAAGGGGAAGAAAGCCTGCTGTGCAGACGTTCGTGAGCGGTTTACTCTCAGGTTGATCGCATGTGTTTGCAGTGCTTTGAGCTCCACTGAGCACATGCTGGGTGCTGGGCCTCCCCGCACGGCGGACGCTTCCGTGACCCGGGGCGGGCTGGGGCGTGCAGGGTGGACGGCGTCCTGAAGGCAAAGAGGAGCCGGGATCTGTGCTCCTGAGCCAGGGGCCTCTGCGTCTCCTGAGGTCTCTGCCACGCCCCTTGCACAGTCACCACGACGACTAAGGCCCCGCGAGCATCCTAATCCCCTAGCGCCAGCCGAGGGTCAGGAAGCGGCCCCGCCCAAGGCTCCGTGGCAGGCAGCTCGGGCAGAACGGGCCGGATCCCGGGGACGCTGCCAGGTCAACAGGAAGGAGAGGCCCTGACCGTCCCCTCGGAGGCTGAGGCCGAGCCCCGTCCCGGATGAGTCCGAAAGGTCACCCCTGGCTGCGGCCCTGACCCTCCAGGAAGCCTTTCCTCCCTGCTGCTGGTCGGAGCCATTTGCTCGGTGACCTCGGCAGCCACTCCGCCTCGGGGGCTCCGGGCGTGAACGTGGCCTGACCCACAGGATGGCCTGCGTCCCGCTGAGCAGCCTCCACGGCCCGTCCCTGCGTGGGGCCTGACCTGTGACCCCATTCAGCTCCGGGGTCCCTGCGGCAGGTCCAGCTTTGCCGACGTGGACACAGTGTTAGGAACGCGCCCCGGTGACAGAGCTGTGAGTGGCGGAGCCGGCGGGCACAGCCCAGCCACTGGCTAGTGCAGCCTTCAGGGCAGGCACATCGTTCCTGTCGGTGAGCCCCTAGCCCGGGCTCGGAGCCCCGTGTGTGTGAGTCCTTCTCTCCCGACATCCCCTCTGTCCTCAGCCTGGGAGGGGCAGGGAGTGCGCCGGGCGTGTGCCAGGCCCTGGGGACATAGCCAGCATCTCTGCCCAGACCCAGGAAAGGGTCATGCTGAGACCTAACGGCTTCTCCTGTGGAGCCCGCAGGAACCAGGCCCATGCTCACGGCACGGCGTCACTGAGCTGCCCGGGGGCGGGGGGAAGGCAGGGCTGCGGCTGGAGGTGGTCTGGGTGACTCGGGGTTTAACTCGTGCACGGAGCTGGCAGTGAGGTCTGGTCAAGGTCTCGGGTTCCACGTGGCAGCCTCTGAATGCAGCCACCTGCTCTGTCCTTCACACCCCACATGATGGGCAGAACCCCAGTGTGGCGGGGCTGGAGGCCCCCTTGGTCAGCCCCTCCCTGGGCTGTGGGCTGTGGGGAGCTTGCAGTGACCAGAGGTGTCCTGCAGGTTGGAGGCTGGAGATGCGGAGGGGCCTGTGCAGGTCGCCCAGCAGGTCCAGGCTCCCTGTCTCCATCCCTGCCGCCCATGGGTGGGGTGGGGGGGCACTGAGGTACGCAGGTCTTGGGTGGGATTATGGTGAGGGCTGCATTTGGGGACAGGGGCTGTAAAAATCAAGTCCTCCTGGCAGGCGGCCACGCCCACCTCGCACCCACAGCGGCACACCCCTGCCGGCGGCTGTGGAGGGCAGGGGACCTTGTGTAATGGGTCTCGGGGCTGCTTGGGGCTGTTCGGAGTGTGCAGGTTGGCATCAGTTGGAGCCGAAGGCTGCTGCCAAGGGTTCCTGGTCAGGAGGGAGGCGCAGGCTCCCAGCTGTGACTGCCCTTCGAGCCAGAGCAGCCAAGCCCCGGGGGCCCCAGCACTGCCTGCCTGCTCCTCTGTGGGGAAACTGAGGCCCAGAGTGGGGGGAGGACTGACCTGGAAGGCCGTGGCCACAGATGGTGCTGGCACGTGGGTGTCAGGGAGGGTGCGGTACTTTTCCATGTGCGGCCCAGTGGCCTTCAGTGGTCCTCAAAACAGCTCCTCAAGGGCTTGGAACATGGGGGCCTGGAACAGCACCCCTTTCTCAGTCCACTCGGGCTGCTGTCACAGAAGACCACCGACGGGGTAGGTTAGGAACCACAGACATTTATTGTTCACGGTTCTGGAGGCTGGAAGTCCAAGGCCAAGGTGCCAGCAGGTCGCCTTTGGCTGTCCTGGACGGGCCTCACTGTGTCCTCACAGGGCGGGAGGGCGGGGGAGCTCTCTGGGGCCTCTTTCATCGGCAGCTCCATCTCCTGACTTAGTCACCTCCCTCGGGCTCCACCTCCCAACAGCATCACCTTTGGAGGTTAGGATTTCAGTCTATGAATTTTGGGGGAACACATTCAAACCATAGCACCCCCCAAAACAGGCAGAGCCAGTTCCCTGGGGGCTCCATCCCCTGCAGGGAGCACCAGGGTGGGGGGGAGGGGGCCTGCAACAGTGTGTTCACTCTGGGTGGTCAGCGAGCCGTGGGCGCTGTCCTCGTCCCCTTCGGCGTCAGGCTCCGTCCCTGGCCTTCGCATGTGGTGCCTCCACGATGCCCCCAGCTCTGAGGTCCCCGTCATCCCACCTTATGCCTGGGAAGGTGGGGCTCAGAGGTCCCGGAGCCAGGTCAGGGCAGTCCCGATGCTACGAGAAAAGGGGAACTGGAACCAGTTGTGGTGTGGGCTCTGGGGTGTCCTGGCTTTGTGGCCTTGGGCAGCTGGGTCTCTGGCTCTTGTCTCCTTGGAGCCTCTCTGGGTGGCGGCACTGATTCCTGACTGCGCTGTCCCAGCGCCGTGACTGCTTAGATCAGTGGTCGGCAAACCGCGGCTCGCGAGCCACATGCGGCTCTTTGGCCCCTTGAGTGTGGCTCTTCCACAAAATACCACGTGCGGGCGCGCACGTACAGTGCGAAGTTGACTTAAAACTTTAAAGTTTATTAAGTTAATTTTAGGGAACGTTGTGGAGTGAAAGAAGATGTAGTGTCGAGGATGGAGAAAGGTATGTTGAGATGGTTTGGACATATAGGAGGATGAACGAAAGGAGACGAAACAAGTACACAAGACGAGTGTGGATGGGAGAGTTGGAAGGGGTCGACCTCAGTGAACGTACCTCAATCAGATTGAGGACGTTTTTTGCAAAGGCCAGCTTAGGAGCACCCTAATTAAGTTAATAACAATGCACCTACCTATATAGTTTAAGTTTTAAAAAATTTGGCTCTCAAAAGAAATTTCAATCGTTGTATTGTTGATAATTGGCTCTGTTGACTAATGAGTTTGCCGACCACGGGCTTAGATCCCCGGCTGTGGTGGCGCGTAGCCTGGCGTGTCCTTGCGGCCTCGGGACACAGGGAACACCTATCGCCCTGTGCAGCTGAGCAAACACCCCACTGGCCCGGGGACATCATTGCTTCAGACGCCAGGGCCGCCCGCGGGCCACGTGACCTCGAGTTCCTGGTCCTGGTTTTAGGCCCCTTGCAATCGGGCTGTCCCTGAGTCAGGGGAACTTGGACCTTCCTTCGTGGATGAGGCAGACAGGTCCCCGTGGGCTTTTGTTAAAGAAGCAGGTTACACGGCTGGGTTTGGCGCTGGGCTCGGATCTGACCCTCCCTCTCTGCCCCGCCTCCCTGCAGCCGCCCCTCCTGGGATCCCCGGGCGCCCACCCACGGTTCCGAGGCCTGTGTTCTTGCTGCTGTGCCAGGCACCAGCCTCCCCAGGAGCTGCCTTCTTCCACACCCAGGCGGAGTGAGGGCGGGGATCCCCCAGAATTCCTACGGGAGCTCCTCCCCCTCCCCCTCCCCTTGGATTCCAGTTCCCAGTTCCGTCTGTGACACGGTAATCCTCCCCTTTGCGCCCAGCCTGACGGAAGTCACGTTCTATCTGCCCTTTGCTGGGAGCCTGTGCCTGGCTATTGGCCAAACCACTAATAATAATGCAGCTTGCAGTTTGTGGGATGTGTGGCCTGGCCTGGCCTGGCCTTTCCCCCTGCCCCAGGAGGGCCCAGCCTCGTGCTCCCCGAGGGCCCCAGCTCCACACCCTTGTCATCTGGCCTGTGCTCCCCTGGGTGTCGCCACTTGGTCCAGCGGCCACGTCTCTCCTGAGCGGTGCCCTCACGTCCTGCCTGGCCTGCCCACCCGCCAGGAAAGTGCTGTCTTCTGAGTGTTTGCTCGTGTCCAGGGTCCCCGTAGAGGCCTGGCAGCTCTCGGCGTGGCTGTGCCAGGGCACAGGGGTTCGGGGTCTCCAGGCCTCACCCTGCCTGGGTGTCCTGGGTGTGTGGACAGCACAGCCCCTGAACTTGAAGGCCATGGGGCTGGTGGATCGAGTTGTAGTTCCAGCTTATCTTCTGCCTCTGGCACCCCAGGGTCAGGGATCAGAGCCATCGGGCCCCTTCTTTTCAGGGGAGGGTGAGGGACAGTCAGGTGACTGGGGAGCCCCTGAGTGCTCACTGCCACCTGCAGGAGGCCGGCACCCTAGCGGGCGGTGACAGCATGACGTGGTGTTCCGGGTTGGACTCCTGTCCAGGTGTCGAGGAGGCTGCTGGGTGTGGGGCAGGTTTGCTCAGTGGCCTTTTGGGTAGTAGATGCCTCGCAGGGGCGGACTCCTGCCCAGCCGCTGATACTGTGAGGCTCCCCTGCTGTGAGGGTGAGGAGTTCATAGGCCAGGCAGGGGCCTTGGCACCTGCTCACTCTCCAGGAGCGTGTGCCCAGGATGTCCCACCCTGGATGGGGGGGCCGGGGGTGGGGGAGGCAGGAGGCCTGGGTTAGTGGTGAAGTGGCTCTGATCGGGTCAGCTGAGGATTCAAAGTCTGAGGCCCACCACATACCATCTGGGGTGATGTGGGTAGTTTAATTCTTTTATCAATTTTAGAGAGAGAGGAAGAGAGTAGGATAGAGACATCTATGGGAGAGAAATAGCGATCAGCTGCCTCCTGCACGCCCCCTACTGGGCATCAAGCCTGCAACCCAGGCATGTGCCCTGATTGGGAATCCAACCGGCAACCTCTTAGTGTATGGGATGATGCTCAACCAACTGAGCCACACCGGCCAGGGCGTGAGTCCTGAAGGCTTCTTAGGTCCACCAGCCGTTCTTTAGGAAGACCGAGTCTCTGCACACAGTGCTGATGTAGGATGGCCCCTCCTTGCCCCCTTCTGCATCTGGAAGACATGACTTGGGGCCCAACTGAAAAGTCTCCACTGACTCCTCCGTCCTCCCAGGGCCCTGGCTCTCCCCAGCCCTCATCGGTGCTCCCACACCCAGACCTCGGTTTTTCCATCTGTAAAATGGGATGATGACAGTGCCTACCTCGTGGGTCTGAGATAACTCATGTGACATACTTGGCAGAGTGCCTGGCACCTAATCGGTACCAATGGACTTTGGCAGTGGTGGTGACGAGGGTGAGCGAGCCTCCGCGCCCTGTGCTCAGGAAAGACGGTTCCTTTTACAGGAGGAACACCGGGTATGGCTGTGCAGCGGGGAGCGTGCGGGACCCCTCGCAGCTTCCTTCCCTAACCTCCTGGGACTTCCTGTGAAGTGGCCGGGGCGTTCTCCGTCAGCCTCCTCGTGCCTGGGGGTGGGTGGTGCCCCTGTGTGTCACTGTGCCTCTTCTTTGCCACCCCCTCCCCACCACCAGCCTGCGGGAGGTCTGTTTATGTTTGTGGCTGTTCTGGCGTCTTTTCTACCCACAGAACAGCCAGACCATGGTTATTAAGCAGCGGGGGCTGCCTGGCTTGTGGGTGCTGGTGTCCTGCTGGGCTCCCGTGTCCTTGGGGGGTGAGATGGTGGTGAGGGGAGGGAGAGGGAGCTCTTCCCAGCTGCCTGTGCAGCCTGCCTGCCTCTCAGCTGGGGCTGGGCCTGCCTGCCCCTCTATCTCCGTGGCTCCATAGATCAGGGGACAACCCAGCACAGGGAGGGCTTAGAGCATGATTTCCAGGCCTCCGGTTATTCCAGAGCTTGCGTTTGTCCCAGGTCAGCACTTCCCGGATTTTGGATTATGTCCTGGGGAGGGTCCTAGGATTTCTGACTTTGATGGGAAAATTGAAGGCCCTTTTCCACGACCCTCCTCTCAGCTCAGTGCAGGGCATGGCATGCAAGGGAGGCTAGGCCCAGCGTCCCCACGGGGTCAGGCCTCCCCGCACGCCCCTGCTTCCTGACCCGGGAGGTCTTCTCAGAGCCTGAGTCCTGGGCTGTGGTGGCGGAGGAGACGGCCACCTGAGGGAGGGGACAGCAGGTCAGAGCACACTGGATAGGCACAGGGGCCATTGCCATGCTGGCCGGCTGCTTTGGGAAGGACTGGTTGCTGCTTCTGCCTCTTCCCAGGGCTCCTGGAGGCCCCTGGTGCCTGGCACGGCCCTTCCCGGCCCACAGCTCACAGCCATCCACCGCCTACTCGCCAGCAGGGCTGGGAATGCAGAGGGAGCCCGGCCCAGCCCTGCAAAGGGGCCCGGCCGCCCCTCCCTTAGTTTCCCTCCTTCCCACCGGCCCCTCTGCCCCCGTGCCTGGGACCCCGGCCCAGCAGTCCGCCTCAGAGCTGGGGTTTTCTGGGGACTGTCCCTGTTAGTTTGTTTGTTTTGTTTTGTTTAATATGTTTTTATTGATTTCAGAGAGGAAGGGAGAGGGAGAGGGAGATAGAAACATCAGTGATGAGGGAGAATCATGGATAGGCTGCCTCCTGCACACCCCACACTGGGGATGGAGCCCACAACCCAGGCATGTACCCTGACTGGGAATCGAACTGTGACCTCCTGGTTCATAGGCTGATGCTCAACCACTGAGCCACACCGGCCAGGCATATACAGTGGAATATTACTTGGTCATAAAAAGAATGAAACCTTACCATTTGTGTCAGCCTGGATGGGCCGAGAGGGTATTGTGCTCCGTGGAATGAGTCAGACAGAGAAAGACAAATACCATATGATTTCACCTACATGTGGAATCTAAAGAACAGACAAAATGGAGACAGACTCATAGATACAGAGAACAGATTGGTGGTTGTCAGATGGGCAGGGGGGTTGGGGGCTGCGTGAAAAAGGTGAAGGGATGAGGGCGTACAAATGGCCAGTTAGAACACCAGCGGCAGGGATGTCAAGTGCAGCAGAGGGAATGTAGTCAATCACATTGTGATGGCTCTGCATGGTGCCAGGGGGGCACCGGACTTTTGGGGGGATCATTTGTAAGGTCTATCAATGCCCCATCACTATGTTGCATACCTGAAACTAATATAATATATTGCAGTTCAACTGTCGTTGAAAAATTAAAAATATGTAAAAGACACAAGCTCTAAACCTAGAGAAAAATATCAGCTGGTCCGCCGGGTTGTGGCGGTTCCTGTGAAGTGCTGGGGGCCAATGAGCTTCGTGTCTGTACATCTTCAAGGGCCACAGGGCCATTCACTGTATGTGGGCACGTACCCTGCCTCCCTCCCCGAGCTGGGAGCTGGGAGCTGGGAGCTGGGAGGAGCATGGTGCTTCCTCACCCAGAGAGGCGCAGGGATGGTGGGTGGTGTGCCCTTGTCTCAGGCCCCCCTCTACAGCACCCTTCTCACTGTGCACCCAGGCCCACCCCTGAACCTTGGTCTCTGAGCTGAGGGCTGCAGGATGCAGGGAGACCCCACATCCGCTGAGTGTCATGAGTCAGCTCTTCCTCGGTGACATTGTACTTGCTCATTCCAAGTCTTGGGGACCTAGTTGGGTCCTCCGATGCCGCCTTTGAGCAGGGTGACCCTGGGAGCCAGTTTCTCGTCCTGCAGCCCACAGTCCCATCACCGGCCGGATGTAACCTCTTGGCCTGGGTCGCGGTGACAGGACCGGGGTGGGCCAGGCCGGGGGAGGAGGTAGGGGCGACGGGAGTTAATGCAGCATGTGGGGGCCAGGGACCGGGAGCAGGGCTGCACTTCAGTTTGACCCGGCTCTCATTGGCCAGGCCAGCTGGGGACAGTGCGCTCAGTGGCCCGTGATTAAGCCCTGGTGCAGCCGCTTGGCTGCGCTCAGAGGCCCGAGGCAGCCTGGGAAGCGTCCGTTTCCCCTTCTTCTTTGGGGCTGATCCCTGGTGGCTGCCACTGCTGCCTGGATCCCTGGCAGGAGCATTCCATGGACAAGGGCATGTTCCTCACTGTTTTCTCCTGCGCCTGCCCCCTCCCCACCCCCGTCCAGTCTCCCCCTAAGCCGGCTCAGTCTGTCCAGAAAGCCTCAGGTTGGCCGGATGCCCATCTTTCTGTGAGGACAATTTAATTTGCACGGTCACTGAGGGGACATAACAGGCCGGACATTGTTCCCGGTGCGGTGAGATGGGCCTGGACGAACCAGCAGCCGGCCCTGGCCTCAGATTCCTGATGGCCTTAACCAGACGCTCCCCACCATCGGCCGAGCCGGGCACCATGCAGCAGGTGCACACACACAGCAGATGAATCGCTGTCCTCAGGGAGCTCAGAGTCCAGTGATAGAAGCTGGTTGGGAAGAGGTTACATGATGAGAGAAGAAGACAAAGGAGGTCAAGGTGCTGATGCAGAGGGGCAGGTTGCTGGAGAGCATATGGCTTCTGTGGGGGCAATCCTGGAAGGCTTCTTGGAGGAGGGGGCCTCAGAAAAGTGCTGACTTGTTCTTGCTGAACCTGATCCTGGATGCACCTGTCTAGCTACAGGGTGGGCACAGGCAGGTGCGGTGTGTCCTGGGGGTGGGGGTGAGGCACACAGAATAAGAGGAGGCAGCATGCAGAACTAAATGGTCTCCAACTGGCAAACGCCTTCGCTTCAGAGAACAAAGAACAAAACAGAATACTCTAGAAGGAAGACGGATGCACTCATATATGCTAAGGGAGCGGGAATGGGTCTAGCCCCTAGGGAGGGCGATTGGCGATTTTTAGAGAATTGCAAAGGCCTGCCCCCTTGGGCCCAGCAATCACACCTCTGAGCATTTACCCTACAGGTGGACTGGCACATGTGCCAACGGCGTACACAAAGGCCCCTCCCTGCAGAGGGGCTTGTGATGGTCACATTAGGAGACAGCCCAGGGGGACCCGCTGCCAAGGACGGGTGCCCGCCACCTCTGAGTGTGCTGGGCCCTCCTCAGAGGGAGGGTGCGACTCTCACAGCCGGTCTGGCTTGTGCCCAGGAGTGCCACAGCCCACCTGTCCTGTGTGTGCCATCCACAGGACCGCTTGTCCACGGGGAAGCCTGCTGGGGATGCTGGCACAGGGGCGCCAGCAGGGCCCACGGGAAGGGTGATTTATGGCTGCCTGCTGGCCAGCACCGCACATGGAGACCAGGGGCCCATGGGAGGGGGTGATCTATGTCTGCCAGCATCGGGCAAGCGTGGTGCCTGGCGTCTCCCTGCCCGGTCTCACCCTCATTTCATCCCCGTGCCTCACAGATGTAGAATGACCACTGAATCGCCTGGTGGTTCCGCCTGCTCCCTGGAGGGACGCCCCTGTCCTGGGTACACTGGTGGCCCAGCCATGCCCTGAGCTGCCTGTGCCCGAGGGCTGCAGACCAGGGGGCAGGGGCAAGCGGGCAGCTTGGGCCAGTTCCCTGGTGTCCTGCCCACAGCCCTGCTGGGGCCCGACAGGATGAGCGATTGGCTTGAAGAGGCTGCTGGCCGCGCCGCGCCATCTGGCGGGGCCATTGTGGACCACACAAAGGATGGAACACGGCGGGGCAGGGGCCGCCCTGGGGTGGACGGACGAGCAGGCGGGGGACGCTGGCTCCCAGCACGCACCGGGCTGGTGCAGTTGTCCCGCCGCGACCTGGGCTTCAGGGCAGAGATTGGTTCGTCGTGTCCGGAGGAGCCAGGGATGCCTCCCTCCCTCCCCCCCTCCCGCCCCCCCCCCGAATCTTTGGCTAGAATGCTTTAAACAGCTCCGGCTCTCGCTGATTTATTGCTCTGCTAAGATGTAAAGGCAGCTTTATGTCCTAGGTAATTAAGTGGCATTATAGATGGCCGAGACTAAGTGGCTGCTGTTTTAATAATTAAAACAAATGACCCCTTGACTGCTTCCCAGCTCGATACTGTTTTCCCTCAGTGTCAAGACCCCGGACAGAGACAGGCCTGAGTGTGCGAGTGTGCGCATGCCTGTGCGTGTGCCTGTGTGGGTGTGAGTGTGGCTCTGCATAGCTGTGAGTGCATGCACACGCGTGCGCACGCATGGGTCTGAATGACTGTATGGGTGTGTGTACATCAGTGTGGGGTGTGTAGGGGGAGGACGGGGTGTCCTCTCCTGATCTCGGGTTTCCAGGACAGTTCTTGGCACACACATCCCCTGGGGCAGGCAGAGCCTGTGCTGGATAAACTGCTTTCCCGCCCTCGAGGCCAGGCCGACCCAGGCAGGTTTGGATGTCATCTCCCGGCGGGGGTGGGGGCTGATTCTAACCCAGCTCTGCTGCCGTACCGTGGCCAGGGGTCCCTCTCAGAGGCGGGGTCTCAGCCCCTGTACGATGAAGTGACTGCCCATCTCACAGGCTGTGTGCCGGGCATGTCTCCTTCGACTCTGTATGGGCACTGGGTGAGGGCTTGTGGAGGCAGAGGTGAGGCTGGTCTGCTGCTGCCCTCGGGGTCTGAGTGACCAGCAGGGATGCCGGAGGGGGGACAAGGTCATGGGCAGCAGAGACAAAATGGGGAGTAGGACCTAAGGCCTGTGGGGGGCTGGCCCCTGGCCGCCCGGAGCATCTCTGGCCCCGTGCACCTGCCTGCTCAGGGCTGCACAGGCCCAGGGCGCGGCCAGCCTACTGGAGAGGGCCATTTTCTTCTGCCCAGATGTGCCACTGTGTTCTGGAAGGGTGGTCTTCCCCAAAAGCCGTGGACCATTGTGGCACAATGCACCCTTACCCTCACGGGGCTGGCCCTGGGCTGGGTGCCTCCTGGGCTTTTCTGGGGAAGGATGGAGGTGAAGGAGGCCCATCTGTGGCTTTGCGCTGAGCTCCCCCATGGGTGGCCCAGGCAGAGGGGAGGGGAAGGAGTGGGCACTGACCGCTGGGGGTCAGGCACCGTACCAGGCTCTCCACGCACTGTGTTCTAGGAATCGAGTTTAATTTAATCTCACCAACCCTGCAGCAAAGCTGATTCTTTCACGGTTTGGAAATCGGCAACTCAGGGCTGTTCAGGTGCCAAAGTCACAAGGCGGGGACAGGTGTAACGTTCCCTCTGCCCGCCCTCCCTCCTCACCCAGTCCGTGCATCCTCCTCCTGCCTGCCCCGTCGATGTTTACTCGGCTCCGTGTGTGCCGGGAACCTGTGGTTCTCCTGGCTGGGCCAGGCCCACACCACCCCCTGCCCCTGCCTGGCTGAGAGTCCCATCATAGAACTTGCAGCTGGGGGTGCCAGTCCCCACCTGTGCCTGTGTGACCAGCTGTGCCCCTCGCTCATCCTGGGCCTTGGTAGTTCTTTCTGAGACACGGGAGTGTCCAAAGCAGCTTCCCGACTTCGCAGTGCCCGGCGGTGGCCGTGCTGTGATGTGTGTGTGTGTGGGGGGGTGCGGGGGGAGCGGGTACAGAGAGAGGGAGTCGGTGGCATGGGGAATGTGACCGGGCCAAGCTGGGCTCCGGACAGAGGCATGTCTTACCTGCCCACACGGGCACAGCCTGGTCCCTTGGAGGATGTATGCTGCCCCCACCTGTGGGTGCCACCCCCCCATCTGTGGTGCCACCCCACCCCTGTCGGAGGGCACCCCCGCCGGCCCCCTTGCCCTCAGACTCTGTCCAGGGCCCAGCACGGAGGGGCACTCCATGAGCTCCTGTGGCTGGGTGTGCCGTCGGGGGACAGCTATGGGTCCTGGGGTCTGTGGTGTGAAGCCCCTCCTCTCTGGCCCCGCTGTTCTAGGAGGCCGGCTGGTGCCGTGCCTCTTCCCCAGCCGAGCGAGCGTCTTTTCAAGCCCAGTCGATGGAGAACGGCCAGTGCGGTTGGGTTGCCAGAGTAACTCGCCCAAGCTCGTGCCGTCCCGAGCTCAGATCCAGACACGCCAAGGCGTCATTTCTCCGATCACAGCAGTGGCCGCGTGGAGGGCTATCCCCGGGCGCTGCTGCCTCCTGAGGACCTGGGGATCCTGGGACCTTAGGCACAGCCTCCCCATGCGGCCTGTGAGCGCAGGCCTGAGTCCTGCCTCCTGCTGGGGGAGGGGAGGTCGGGGTGGGCTGATGGCTCAGCCTCCGACCCTGTGGCTCCCTGTGGACGTTTTTGGTTAATCCTCACCCAGGGATATATTTTTTTCTATTGATTTTCAGAGAGAGTGGTCGGGAGGGAGGGGTGCGGAGAGAGAGAGAAACATTGATATGAGAGAGACACATCGATTGGTTGTCTTCCGTACGAACCTCCACTGGGGCCAGGGATCGAGCCTGTAACTGAGGTACATGCCCTTGACCAGGAATCGAACCCGTGGCTCCTCAGTGTGTGGGCCGATGCTCTAACCACTGAGAGACACCGGCCAGGGCCTCGCTGTGGCCTCGGTGCACCTGCCCCCCACCTCCCCATCTGTGTGATCCCTGACTTTCAGAAGCTGGGTAGAGGTGGGCAGTGGGGGGCCCTAACGCTCTGGGAAAGCCCCCAGATCCCGGAGGTGTGAGCTCAGCCTTCCTTCTGCCTTTGGCTCCCTCTCCTCTCAGGGTTGGGTGGGCTCAGGCCCAGGGCAGACATCATCTGGTCCAGCTCATCCTACAGGCCAGGACCGCGATGGTGCATGCACATGGGTGATCTGTCCTGGCTGGACGGAGAGCTCGGCCTGTGACCGCAGCAGGACGTGGCCACGCAGAGGGGGCTCTGGAGCAAGGCCGTCTCCGTTAAGCTCTTTGGCCGGGGGCTTGGGGAGCAGTGGGCCTTCCCGTGCAGCTGGAATCCCGGGGACTGCGGTGGGCAGTGGGCAGGCCCTGGGCTGGGCAGGGGCCTGGCTTCTCACCCTGGCTCTGCGGCTCCCTGGGAGGCTCAGGGCGGGTTCGGCCTCTCTCTGGACCTTGGTTCCCTCCTGCAGACCAGGCTCAGGCTCCGTGGGCTCCAGCGTCAGAGCAGAGCTGGGCCGTGGCTGTTGATTAACCAACTGCACCCCCTGTGGGGGTGTGCGACCAGCACAGTGACTGCTCCTGCGTGTGTGACCTTCTCTAGGCTGGGGAGCGGGGGGCGGGAAGGGGGCCAGGTGGGGGCATGCTTGGAATAGCTGAGCTCCTTGCAGGGCCCTCTGAGAGCGTGCCTCTCCTTTGACCCCCTCATTCAATGACATTTGAATGTCCCCGTGGACCCGCTGCACGTCTCTGAGCCTCCATTCCTCTGCTCCCTCGTGCGCCTGGCACCTTATGCCATGGGAGGGTGCTCTGGAATCTGGGTTAGGAGTGCCGAGCGCCTGTCCCAGCATCTGGCCCGGGGGAGGGGTTGGGGTGGGGGGGGGAGGTCTGTAGAGCTGCTACGTGAGGCCTTTGTCACCCTCCTCCTGCCCTGTGGTTCTGTTCAGGTGATTTGCCTGCAGTAGACCCTTCCTGTGATCGTCACAGATGGGAGAACCGAGACTCAGCGGGCCCATGGGCTGTCCTGGGACCTCCCAGTCCAGACCCGCCTGCTCCTTCTCCACGGAGGCTGAGCCTGGCTGCCACGTCTGAGCTGAGACATGTGGGCAGGTGTGAGGGCCGTGTGTGGTCCGAAGACACCCCCCCTGGTTGCTGGCGGGGGGCAGCCTGTGGTGGTGTCCACTCAGAGGGAGTCCTGGGCTGAGAGGGCCTGCGTCCCTGTCCCTGGTGTCCGGGCACCTGTGCTGGGGGTGGGGGCGGTTGGGGGGCATCTGGTGTTGGCTGGTCCTGTGAGGAGAGAGATGCCAGGGCTGGGGCAGTGGGGCAGTGAGACGGGGTGCAGGTGTGATTACTTATGTTTATATTTCCAAGAGGACACGTGTTCATTAGAGACACGGGACACTTAGGAAAAGCAGAAAGAAAACCGAAACGCACACTGGGCCCCGCCCCCCAGGCCCCACTCCGCAGACCCCCCCATGATGGAGCTGTTTGTTTTCTCCCAGCGCGTGAGGGTTCTGGCTGCTGGTTATCTCCCACGTGCGTTCCGCGAGCAATCTGGCTCTTTTCACTCAGCGCTTTTTTTCCTTGGTCGCCATAAACCTCGTCCGGTGAAGCGGGTTAACGGGGAGAATTTATGAGCAGCCGCTGGGTTGCTGGACAGATGGGGTCCTGGCGGAACAGGCAGCTCCCCTCACTCACAGCAGGGGTTCTGGTGGGCGGTGGCCTCTGGCGGCTGGAGTTGGGGCTCCGAGTTACGCCCTGGAGGTCACTCTGGGAACCAGCAAGGCGGTGCTCAGGCAGTCGGTGGTGGTGAGACAGTGACTAAAATCTGCTCAGCTGTTTCCCGTGTTGACCCTCAGAAATCTGCAAGAAGGTGTGTTTGTTTCTCGGGGCTGCTGCGACCGATGGCCACAACCTGGGGGGCTTCGAACAATAGAAACGCATTCTCTCTGAGTTCTGGAGGCCAGACGTACACACTCACGGAGCAGGCAGGGCTGGGTCCTTCTGGCCCCAAGGGAGGGAGAATGCCTTCTCGTCTCTGCCAGCTTCTGGGCTGCTGGCCACCCTCCGCATTCCTTGGCTCGTGGCTGCATCATTCCAGTCTCTGCCTCCTTCTTCACACGGCTCTTTCTGAAATGGCCTGTTCTTTTCTCTTTTCCTTTCTTTTCTCTTCCCTTCTCTTCTCTTCTCTTCTCTTCTCTTCTCTTCTCTTCTCTTCTCTCCTCTCCTCTCCTCTCCTCTCCTCTCCTCTCCTCTCCTCTCCTCTCCTCTCCTCTCCTCTTCTTTTCTTTTCTTTTCTTTTCTTTCCCTCGCTCCCTTCCTTTCTTCCTTTTTTAAAAATATGTTTTTATTGATTTTAGAGCGAGAAGAAGGGAGAGGGAGAAAGAGAGAGAAACATCAATGATGAGAGAGAATCATCGATTAGCTGCCTCCTGCACACCCCCCACTGGGGATCGAACCCACAACCCAAGCTTGTGCCGGATCGAGAATCGAACCGTGACCTCCCAGGTCATAGGTCGACGCTCAACCACTGAGCACACCGGCTGGGCTCTGTGTCCTTTTCTGTCTCGTAAGAGGAGACTCGCATAGACTCAGGGTCCTTCCTGATCCAGAATGATCTCAGCTGGATGTCGACCTTGATTACATCTGCAAAGACCCTTTTCCTAAGGAAGTCCCATTCCGAGGGTCCTGGCGGGCTCGGCTCAGCCGATGCTTCAGAAGGCGCATGTCACCCCTTGCTCCCCGGGAGGGGCGAAGGGCGCGGGAGAGACGCTCAGACACTCCGGCCGCTGGTTAAGGTCGGAGCACAGCCTGAAGCCGTCTCCCCACTGTCTGCAGTGACCTGCCCTCAGCCAGCGCTGGAGGCCTGAGGGCTCAGGGTGACCCTGAAGCCATGCAGGTTGCCCGGGTTGCTCTCATACTGACACAGATGCCTCAAGGGGGCTCAGAGATGGTTTTCCCCCTAAGACTGAACTGGACATGCATTTTCTTCTGTGATGTTTCATCTTCTTGACGTGTTGTGTTTGGAAGGATGTGGACTAAGACGCCATTATTCCTAAATGTCTGTGGATGTGAGAGGATGAGGTTGTGCCTGCTCGCTTGTCAGCACAGAGAATGCTTTAGCTCGTCTCCGCCTCAGGCATCCCGACGGGGGAGCGAATTAAGTTCATTTGATGTGGCCGTTGGAGGTATCTCCGTGGCATGTCATTGGGGCGGGTGGGAGGGAGCCCTGGTGGCCCCTGCAGCCCTGCTCCGGACCAGCGTCTCCACCAGGCCCTGCCACCACTCCGCAAAGAACCCCTTGCTTGCAGCTGGCTTCATGTCCTGCAGGCTGTGGGGGTCCTTGCAGGTGGGGGAGCTCAGCACAGGCAGGGAGAGGCACTGTCGCATCTGTCTGGGGTCACAGAGCGAGCCAGGCAGCGGCTGAGGGCCCAGCATCTCTCAGGATGCGGCCCCCAGGCTGGGAGGTAGTGGGCGGGCAGCCCCAGGACTGCGTGCTCTGCTGGGCAAGAGCGTGCATGGGCCTTGGGCTCCCATCCCAGCAGTACCGCGTCCTGCTTCGTGATCTTTGGTGGGTCACCCGGTCTACCTGGGCCTCAGGTTCCCCACTTGTAAATGGAAAGAATGGCATCTCTCTCCAGGGGTTGCTGTGAGGATCAGGTAACAGGTCCATTGCCTCCCACCAGTTTTTGGAAATGGTGATGAAGGGGTTTTCTTCATTTTTCTCCCCCCAAATAGGTTTTTATTGATTTCAGAGAGAGGGAGAGGGAGAGGGATAGAAACATCAATGATGAGAGACAACCATCTGCTGCCTCCTGCACGCCCCCTACTGGGGGCGTGTTCCCTGATTGAACCGTGACCTCCTGGCTCATAGGTTGATGCTCAACTACTGAACCATACCAGCCCGGCGGCTCCTCCTTTCTCCTCCTCCTCTTCTTCTTCTCCTTCTTTCTCCTTCTCCTTCTTCTTTGCCTCCTCCTCCTCCCCCTCCTCCCCCTCCTCCTCCTCCTCCTCCTCCAATGTTAAGCTGAAGAAACGTGGCCAGAACAGTCTGAGGACTCCTGTGGTTTTCTCCCAGAGTTGCTGTGTGTTTTCGACCACTGCTTGCTCACTTTCTCCGTGTGCAGACTGTGCTTGAAAGAAAGCCCTGCAGAGAAGTTGGAGCTCACGCGCCCCTTCACCCTAAATTCTTTCTAACGTCCTCTGTCCTCTGCCTGTCACATGGTGACGGGACGGTGGTCAACCTCAGGAGCTTGGACACCGACCCCAAGCTTGTCCAGCCACGGAGGTTTAGAGACGTGACTTTCTGGCCCAGGATCCAGTTGTGGGGGGGTGGTAGGGGGTGGGGGGGCACTGTACCCTCTCTGTAGCCTTCTTTCACTCGGCGCCGCCGGCCCACCTTCCTTTGTGGTTTCGTCGAAACTTTGGAAGAGTTCGGACCAGCCACACGTTGCCCTGCCTGGCATGTCCCCACGGTGGCAGGAACCGCCCAGAGGACAGGCTGTGTGGGGGACACTTGCTGTTGCGAGGCGCCTGGTGTCCGCGGGTCTTGGGAGCAAACGTGGCTCGGCTGGTTTACGAGTTCCCCACAGGCTCCCGCCGAGAGGTCACAGCTCAGCTTCCTGAAGGAGTGGCCGTGGGAGGCGCGTTGAGACTCTGCAGGTGAGCTGTCCTCACCAGGCGCCCGGTCACCACGGGTTCCGCCCACCCGGCCGTGGGAACGGGGACTTGAACTCCCTCTGTCCTCTGACACGTAGCGCTCCCCTCCCCCGGCGGCCGTGGTGGACATGTTTTGTTTCTTTATCAGTGTGGACGTAAGGCTCCTTATTTTATCCATTGGGGTTGTGACCCTGGTTCTTGTTGACATTGTCACTTTGCCCGGGATACACGGCTGGCCGTGCGCCAGGGAGAAGGCATGTGGGGTTTGACGAGAATCCTTTATTGGGTCACGCAGGCCCTGGGGCCAGGCTCCTGCTCTCATCCTGGCCAAGCCTACGACCTTGGACCAGTGACCTTGGGTTCCCGGATCACCCTGATGCTAGAAGGAAAGGTTAGGACAGCCTGACCTTTCGGCCCCTTTTCTCCAACCCTCGAAGCCCCCAGGGTTCCCCCCCACCCCCCCAGACCCTCTGCTGCCCTCCCACTGAGACCAGGGGTTGGCTGCGGGGCGGCTCCTGGGCCAGCCAGCCCCTGTCACCTGAGGGGGTGATGGCCCAGGGCGGCTCCTTTCGCCCACCTGCCCTCACCTCCCTATGGCGCTGCCCCAACTGGGCGCTGCCCCTGCACAGCCCAGGCCTGTTTATTCTCGTTGGAAACCAAACATTGACCTCATCCTGGCTCCCGCCCCCTGGCCTTCGCGTCTGTTCTCGCTCATCTCTTTCTTAAAGAAACACAGCTGCGTGGGCAGGCGAGGTGGTGCTGCAGTGATCAGCCCGCCCCCACCGTGCCCACTGTGCCCGCCTGTGCCCACCACACACACCTGTGCCCATCTTGGAGGCTCTCAACTTCCTCATTGTACAGAGGACTGTACAGAGAGGGCAGGGGAGCTGCACAGGGGCGCACAGCAGGGGTGCAAGGCGGGGACTTAGAGCCCAGGCCCCTGGAACACGGACGCTGCACCCTCACCACAGGTGCCCGTGTGCCCTTTGCGATGACGAGCCCCACCGGCCACCTCCCTGAGCCTGAGGTGGTGGTTGCTCCCCGGGAAAGGGCTAATGGTTCCTGCTCTGTCCCAGGCCGGGCTGCTAGGATCGGGGGGTGAGGTTGCCAGCCTTGCAGGGACCTGCGCAGGGGCGTGCAGACTCCGGCATAGACGTCCCCGGCTCTGGGCCCAGCACACTCAGGGGGGGCTCCCTGTGGCTGCAGGATGGGCAGGGGCGGGGCCTCCCCAGAAGCGGAGGGTTGGCCAGAGTCACCATAGAGGAGCTCTGTGTGTGGGGACAACCACGTTACCTTCAGATGAGAGGTGGGGGTGGGGGCCCTGAGGGGAGGGAAGAGCAAGACTGGGAGGGCGCCGCTAGGGAGCGTAGGCAGGAGAGCAGTCGGGACAGCGAGTAGAGCAGGACCATCCATAGGGTGGCAGGGGGAGGCAGGGTCTGCCCACAGGTCTGCACTTGGAGCAGCGAGGGCCCTGGGGAAGTCCCTTGCTCAAGTGCATGTGCTTGTGAAGGCTCTGGGAGGACCTGTGAGAGGACTGCTAACTGCCCCCCCCAAATTCCTGAGCTGCAGCGGGAACTGCCCCCCCTTCCCCAAGCAGCTCGGTGAGCAGGGTCTGTAATCCTCCCGTACAGATGAGGACACAGGCTCAGAGAGGTTCAGTCACCAGTGTGAGGTCACACAGCTGTGTCTGCAGAGAGACCAGCTGACCCCAGGTCTCCCCTCACCTACTCTGGCTCTAGGCCCTTCTCCCATGAGAATTATACCCTCTGGCCCATCCTTAGTGGCCTGGGGTGAGCAGGTGCCTGGCCAGCAGGACAATGGGCTCCTGGCCTGTCAGTCCTATTTTGCCGACACCCACTTATGTCACAGTGGGAAGTGAAGGGTTTCCCAAGCCCTGCCCAAGTGCGTAGGTGACCTCTGCTTCCCGGAAATCATGTACCCCCTCCTCTGTGGGGAGATCCCTGGGTCCAAAGGGCAGGTTCAGCTGGATTTACTGGGTGAAAGGTAACCTGGCCTGGGGGGCATTCAGAGAGCTGAGCCCATGAGTGATGGCAGGACAAGCAGGCAACGGGGGGAACGCCGGCAGCGCCCTGCATCCCAAACACCCATCCTCCGTCAGTGCCACGGCCTGTACCCTCTTGTGCAAGGGCCTGGCCCATCCTTGCTGCACTGAGAGACTCCGAGGCTCTGCTGGGGACACTCCTGCCCAGCACCTGTGGCCAGGCTGCTGGCTCCACACTCAGGCGCGTGCTCTGCAGGGCCAGGCCTCTGCCGGCCTCCTCTCTGCCAGCCGTACGAGGGCCTGACTCACCCAGCCAGCCTCAGTCCCACAATGACCTCAGGTGGATGAGCAGGTATCGGCTTTCTCAGAGTGGTCGGGTCCGGGGGCAGGACCGCAGCACACCCAGGTGGCAGCCCAGTCCTGCCACCCGCCCTTCACTCCCCAGTGTGGCAGGGGCAGCTGGAGGTGGTCTCAACCCAATGAGCTCTGTCCTCCCCTGAGCCTCCCCCCTGGACCCCCAGCTCCGGGTTTTTGCAAGATTCAGATCAGACCCCCAGATGACTCCACGTGGGCCTGGGGCCTGGGCTCCTGCAGGCTTGGGGCCTTTCTCATCTTGCTGGTTCCCTTCTTCCTCTCTGGACCCACGGTTCTGCCTGCATTTGGCTCGGGCTGTCGCTTGAGCCCTGTTTACTGGGGGCTTTCAACAGGTGGCCGATTTGCTGGGAGGAGGGAGGCTGAGCCTGGACTTGGTCTCGGCCTGTAAGTCACCTGCTCCCTCCCTCTGTCCCCTCTGCTCGGTGCCAGTGAGCACAGGTTGATAGCTGTCAATCACTAGGTCCTTCCAGCCCGTGTTGCATGCGTGCCGAGGCCCTCGCCGCCCCAGGGACTCCACATGCAAGGTTGAGCGGCTTCTCCTCTGTGTGCATGGAACCACCTCGGTCTGTCCCCCTTCACGCCGGCTCAGTGGTCACAGTGCCACCAAAGTCTCAGTTTTAAAGCGAGAAGGGGCATTTGCTTTACAAACGATGCCATGTTTGCTTCTCACGTGTGACATTGCTAAATCGGATTCACACCCCACTTGTTAAAGTCTGCAGTGAGGCCCCCATCTTGGCTGGATCAGAAAAGCAGGCAGGTGCCGGGGGTCCGGGTGAGCCAGGCCCAGGCGGCAGTCACACAGAGGAGGTGCGCGTCGCTGTCTCCGCGGCGAGCAGGTGCGGGCGGCTCAGCCCCGAGGCGGGCGTGCCCTGGGTTGTCAGCCTGGAAGCCTCAGCTCCCCGTTCCTTCCTGTCAAGGCCACATCAGAGCTTGTGCAGAGAGAGGATGGGGCATTTGTGTGTGTGTGTTTGTTTTTATTCCAGAGAGGAAGGAAGAGGTAGAGAGACATAGAAACATCAATGAGGAGAGAGAATCATTGATCGACTGCCTCCTGCTCGCCCCCCACTGGGGATCGAACCTGCAACCCAGCATGTGACCTCCTGGTTCATAGGTTGATGCTCAACCACGGAACCACACTGGGGGGGCAACAGGGCAGTTTTTATTGAGCGTCTACTAAGTGCCAGGCCTTCACAGCGGCTGCCTTTCTTGGTCCTCACAGCAGCCTTCCAACAGTGGTTTTTTTATCTCGTTTTTAAATGAAACTGAGGCTCAGAGTGGGTAGACAAGCCATTTGAAATTACAACCACAACATTTAGTTCCATTGATTTTTTTTTTTTTTGAGAGAGAGATAGAGACAGAGACAGAGAGAGAGACATCAACTGGTTGCCTCATTCTGGGGCCCCGATCAGGGTTGGAGATCAGACCTGCAACGGAGGTACATGCCCTTGACCCGGACTCAAACCCGACGCTCTAACCACTGAGCGACCGGCCAGGGCAGCGTTTAGTTCCCGTGTTCGTTTCCTTTGGCCACAGCCTTGGTGGCTTAAACTGCGCATTCCTTATCCTGCAGTTCGGGAGGTCAGAGGGCTGCGCTCACAGGGCCGTGCTCTTCCTCGAGGCCCTGGGGCGAACTGGTCCTCCTGCCTCTCCCCGCCCCTAGGCACCTGCCTCCTTCCCCGTCTTCAGAGCTGGCAGCAGCGTGCGTCTCTGCCCCCTCCCCGAGTCACATCTCCACCGGCCACAGCTGGGAAGGGCTCCCGCTTTAAACATTCTGCACCTGGATTGGACCCACCGGATCGTCCAGGCCAGTCTCCCATCTTGGGTTCCGTGACCTGGATCACAGCGCAGGCTCTCGCTGTGTGAGGTCGCGGTGCCACAGATTCGGGGGGTTAAGGTGTGGGCGTCTTTGGGGGGGGACAGGAGTCTGCAAGGCCGAGAACAAGTCCCTGGTGATGTCATGTGGGGCAACCAAGGCCCGAGGTTGCGTGGAGGGTGCTGCCAGGGCTGGGACCCTTGACCCGATTTCCCCACAGCCACACAGCCTCCTAGCAAGCCGGGGCGGCGGGCACAGGGCTGCTGCTGTTCTCCTTGCTGACACTGGTTTTCTTCTCTGCCACATCCCCGGGCAGGAGGGCATGAAGGGAGTCTGCCCCTCCCCACCTCCCAGGCCCTCAGGGCGGGGTGGTGGCATTGCTAAGCCGGCTTTGTTGATGCTCCTTTGGTCAGCCGTCACCTGCTGTGGGTTTTATGTGGAAAGGGGAAGCGCGCTTTGCTGTCCCCACGCCGAGTCTGTGTCTAGGCCAGGACTAGGCGGGTCCTGGCTGCGGCCTAATTGCAGGGACGCTGAGTTGCACCTGCCGCACCTCCGTGCTCCCCGCGTGGCTGCAGTGTCCCCTGGTGTCCTGCCCCTCCGGTGCCTCCCCACTGTGCCCGCCTCTCTGCTGGACCGGGGGCCCCATGGTGGCCACCCCAGCTCCTCACGGAGGGCCTGTGGGCACTTGGTAGAGACTTGGTTGACATCTAATGATGAAAGCCAAGCCCCCTTTCTCCTGAAACCAGCACAGTCTCCCATTTTTGCTACTAAGGGGCTTGGCACATCCATTCTGGGGCTCCATAAATGTTTGTCCACCCCCCACCCCCCACCCCCCGACTTCAGCCCTGCCCCCCGGGAGGTCACACCACCAAGGAAAGTCGGGGCCAGGCAGGAGTGGGGTCCCTCGGGGATGGAGCCCAGGAGGCGGGGGATTTAAACAGTTATTGCTCAGCAGGGGTTTACGGCTCTGTGTCCTTTATTTTTATTTATTTAGCTATTTATTTATTTAAAAAATTTGTATTGATTTCAGAGCAGAAGGGAGAGGGAGAGATAGAAACATCAACGAAGAGAGAGAATCATTGATTGGCTGCCTCCTGTACGCCCCCCACTGGGGATCAAGCCCACAACCCGGGCATGTGCCCTGACCGGGAATCAAACCGTGACCTGTTCATAGGTCGACGCTCAACCACGGAGCCACGCCGGCCAGGCTGCATGTGCTTTAGAGTCCCCGGGAGGGCGGCTAACGTGTGTGTGGACGCCCGGGCCCCTCCCCTAGAGTACAGTTCAGTTGATCTCAGGGGAAAAGAGACCTGAGGAGGCAGGTGGGGGCGGGGAGAGGAGGGGACCAGGTGCCCCAGCCTCTACCAGCAGTTCCCATTCCTCGTGAAATCGGGGCGGGTGGGGAGGGGACACCCACATTGCTGTCACCTGCACGCACAGGTTAATTCCCGGCGTGGGAATCGAAGGCCCGGGAAGGAGTTCCTTTCCCCCCCTTCCCCCTGGTTTCCAGCGGCGACAGTTTCCGTGTGGCTCGGCAGGCTTCCCCAGGGGCAGACTGAGGAAGGGGTGGAGTTTTGACGAGCACATCTGACCCTGGGCTCATTCTGAACGAGGCAAGTGGGACCCGGCCTCCCCTTGGCTGTCCCCCGAGATCTCAGTGTGGACAGGGCGCCTCCTGGCTTTTCCCAGAATTACACGCCAGGTGCCCCCACAGCCCTGAATGAGCAGGGCGCCTACATGGGGGTCCCTGGAGTGGCCCAGCGCACAGAGGGGCAGATGGCAGCCAGGGGACAGCCTTGCGCCTTCTTAGGGGAGGCTGAGCGGCTGGCGCGGAGAGAGAGCAGTTTTCATTAAGGCAGTCGTTTGTTTTTCTCGGCGCCCATTCGTTCTCTTTCCTCTGTGGGCTCCGGATGGAGAGGGTAGGGCTGCCTCACGGACGGCTGTTCCGTTTCATTACTCAGTGGCGATTGAGGTTTCCATGATCTTGACTCTCTGGACCAGGAGGTGGGGTTGTGGACAGAGCTGGCTGCTGGCCCGTCGGACATCAGGACATCAGGACATCAGTGAGACCCTGGCTGTGTTTTCACCGTGTGACTTTGGCCTTGCTGCGTAACCTCTCTGAGGCTCAGGCTTCTGTTCAGTTGACAGGGGCAAGTAACACCAAGACTTACCCCCTGGCTCGGTGTGGGGGTGCGTGTGGCGATGGGAGGGTCGGGGTTTTGCTCAGTGAGATTTGCGTGCACGGATGGACGTGAGAACTCTTTCCCACGACCAGGGAACTGAAGTCAGCGCCGAGTTTGCAGACGGCTGCCTTGGCCCGTAGCACCCTGCAGACCCCCATGGGCAGCCTGGGTGGGCAGGCCAGGCCGGAGGAGGGAGCGGCAGGGCCCAGCCTGCCTGGACCTCCCAGCCTGCCTGGCTCAGGGCAGCCACTGCTGGAGGTGTCCTCACAGGAACCTGATGCTCCCCTGATATGCCTCCCGCAGCCCGCTCGCCTTCATCCATAAATAATACCTGTCTCACATTCAGCCCGCACCTCCTGGAGCTGCAGTGTGTGCCAGGAGGCAGGTGCCAATGGTCAGGCGTTCCTGAACCTGCCTGGCACGGTGCCACCTCCGTGCCTTTGCTCACGCTGTGCCCTCGGACTTGCCTTTCATCCCCGCCTTGCTTGTCGGCCTGTCAGGGTCCTGCTTGCTCTTCAGTGCTCGGCTCAGATGCCGCCTCCTTCAGGAAGGAGCCCCTGATTTCTCCCCATCAGCACATCCTTGTTCTCTGTTCCCCTCACCCTTAGGCTGCACTGCACCTCTTTCCTCCACTCTTTGCTCTTCAGCAAATGTGGTTATTCCTCCTGCTCTTTCCTTAGGCCGAGGGGCCCTCAAAGAAGGGACCATGTCCTCGGACCCGCACGTGTAACGCCGGTCCTGCTGGCGCCGGCTCTGTTGGGCAGGTTGGACCTGTTCACTCTCTGAGCACCCTTTTTCTCCGCTTACCTGGCAGGGTCCCCGGGAGGATTAGAGGGAAGCAGAGTGAGCGCGTCTGCACTGAGGTCGGTGAGCAGCTTCCCGTGTCCTCCTCACACCACGTCCAGAACCTCCAGCCTCTGCTTCCTCTCAGCCTCTGCTTGCTTTCCCCTGGCGACGGGGAGCTCACCCCCTCCGGTAGCCTGGACTGTTGTGAACTTGATGATGCTCCTTTCTAGTCCTGGGTTCTGCTCTGTAGGAATTCAATCAATGGTGACCTTTAGGACTAACCAGGGTCCTGGGAGTTGGTGGGCCGTGGGTTACAACATCCTCCAAGCCCTTGAAAAAGACAGGACCACTGGCAGGCCCTGGGGATTGGTGTCCCGGGCCTCGCCGGGAAGACCTGGACATGCTTGCATGTCACAGGCAAGGGCAGCAGCCCTGAGCGATGGGACCGGGGTCGGGGGGGGGGGGGGGGGGAAGGAGCGAAACCGGGAGGCAGAAACTTGGAGCTTTCTTCATCCCTGAAGCGAAAAGGGCAGGACCCCTGGGGGGAAAGGGGGGCTTTTTTTTTTAAAGAACCAAGCAGGCTGGTCCCCCCCCCTGAACCCTCCCAAATGAAGTGGAAGGGGGAGGGAATAAATCAGCCAGGGGGCCCCGGGGAAAGTCAGCCATCTTCCTGGGTTGAGCCCCAAAAAGG
>NW_005871512.1:842782-850493 GCF_000147115.1 Myotis lucifugus
CCACTTTCTCCCGAGCTGTGGCAGACACTGCTGGCACCTGCCCGCGTCTCAGGGCACTTACGCTTCCGTGCCCACCGCTCACTCACCTGCCAGCACCGGCAGCTCTGCCTGGGGGCTTTCCCTGCCTTTCTCCAGGTGGGCAGGGCTGCGGCACCCCTCCCATCGGTAGCAGCCCCCACCCTCGAGCCCTTGGGCAGGCGCGTAACCCTGAGACCCCAGGGATTGACACCCTGTCCTCCTTCCACCCCCACCCTTCTTCCCCCTCCCCACCCCCACCTGGGCTCCCGGGGTCCCTCCTGCTTGCACTTGAGTCCAGTGCCCCCCAATAAGATGTGAGCTCCTGGTGAGGTCGGCGAGACAGCAGAGTGCAGAGCTGGAGAGGGAGCCGCGGTCACTGACTGGGGCGGATGCGCCTTCCTCTCATCACAGCTGCTGCCGGGAGCGCGTGGGATTGAGAGCCGGCTCCTTCGGGAAACTGGCCTGACCCACCTGGTGGGATGAATTCCTGCCAGGTCCTCAGTCTTTTCCTGAGGGCCTACTATGTGCCGAGCAGTGAGCTAGGTGAGGAGGAGGTTACAGGGGTGATCAGATGTGGCCTCTGGCCCCCACATTCTTACTGTTCAGACTGAAGGAGAGGCTGGGGTGACACTGCCTAGCCAGGGAGGGAGCCAGGCCCGGAGGGAGATGGGGCCTGGCCTGGCAGCTCTCCAGGAGGCAGGGTGTCCTGAGGGTCAGCACCAGGACTCAGCACACGGCTCCTGGGCTGGACCCGAACAGTGCCAGCGGGGAGGGGCTCCCAGGCCTCCCCCCGCCCCAGCAGATGGAAGCTGCATTGTGAAGCCCCTGGAATTAATTGGCCCAGGGCCCAGGAGGGGCTGGGAAGGTCTGAGGGAAGGTCTGAGGGAACGCCATGGCCAGCCCAGCCTGGAGTCCCTCCTGTAGTCACCCCTCCTTTTCCCTACCAGCAGCGAAGCCGGGAAATGACGCTTCCCTCCCTCGAGGCTCCTCTCCTCATTACTGCAAACCCCGGATTAATTTAATTACACGCTCGTCTCCAAGAGGCTGGGGCTCTGAGGCGCCCGGTGGGATCATGAGTTGCCCGAGGCTGCTGGGGAGGATCTCTCCACCCCTGGGTGTCCAGCCCTCCCGGGGGTCCCCTGCCCCCCATCCCCGCAGGGTCCACCCCACTCTTTCTTCCCCATTGCACGGTACCTGCTGTGGGTGACCGGATGTCCTGCTCTGTGGCTCCTGCCCTCGTGCAGCTGAGTGTGGGGACAGGGCCCAGTATGGCGGGGGGCTTATCCGGGACTTGCAGGAGGCAGCCTGGATCCTATGAACCCGGGGGAAGGGCAGGCTTGGGGCTGGGCCTCAGGAAGGGCACTCAGACCAGATCTGGGAGAAGCGGGCAGAGGGTGACTGGCCGAGCCCGCAGTCTGGCACCCTCCCGGCTACCCTGCTGCCTCCCTTGGGTTAACAGCGTAAGCGACGTCAACAGCTGGCTGTGCAATGTCAAAGTGCAATCATTTAACCCGTTCTCCTTTTTATAGTTCTTTAAAAATATACATATATATATTGGTATTGGTTTCAGATCACACTGGGGATCGAGCCCGCCACCTGGGCACGTGCCCTTGACCGGGAATCGAACCGTGACCTCCTGGTTCATAGGTAGAGGCTCAGCCTCTGAGTCACTGCAGCCAGGCCATTCTCCTTTTTATAAAAGAAAGATTTCTCCCTCTTCTTGAAGGAGATTATTTGGAAATGAAGAAAAAATGGCATGAATACATTAGAAAATCGCTTGTCCCCCCATGGAAACAACAGCCCTGTCGGTATTTCCATGTCTCCGTCCTGAGTTTACTTCGGCGCATAGATTTGTTAACGGCAGCAGCTCTGACGCAGCTAATTTGGTGTCCGGTTCTTTCATTGGCGTTTGGTGTTTTTGCACCTTGTCATCCGGGTGGTGACAGGTGTGAGTCCGCTCCTGCTGGACACGGTCGTTTCCAGTTTTGGCCCCTGTGACGCCGTCTGCATTCTCCATCAAAGAATTCACGCTTTAGGATAAGATGTCCCCGGAATCGCCGATGACCTAAAGTGTTTTAAGGCTCTCCTGTTGTCCTTTTAAAATTCAGAAGAAAACCAACACACCCGGTGGCCTGAAGTGTGCTTTGTTCTCTGTGCAAACCCACATAGAGAGGTGGAGGGGGGCCACGGAGGGGGCCGTGGGCGTGGCCTCGGGTCTGTGCACGTGTGGCCGGTTAGGGAGACAGCTGGCCTGTGCGGGCTGAGGGCCCTGAGGTCGGTGCTGGCAGCGGGCGGTGGCTGTCATCTGTGGGAAGTGCCTGTGTCCCTCTCCCGGGGCTGGTCTGTCACCACTCTTCTCCTCGCCTGCTGTCCTGGGAGCTGGGTGTCGGGCCCGCCTGTGGGCTGTGGCTGAGGGCACTGCTGGCTCAGACAGGAGCAGCGGCCAGTCCCACCGCCCGCTGCCCAGCGAGTACCCTGAGGTCCGTTGGTAGGTCTGCTGACTCCATGCCAGTCTGTGCTCCAACCGTCTGATGGGAAGGGAAATGCAGGCGCTCCGGAGTGTGGGGACAGGCCCCATTGTAGGGAGGGGGGGGGGGCTTATCCGGCACTTGCAGGAGGCAGCCTGGACCCTGTGAACCCGGGGGAAGGGCAGGCTTGGGGCTGGGCCCCAGGAAGGGCGCCCAGACCAGATCTGGGAGAAGTGGGCAGAGGGTGGCAGGCTGAGCCTGCAGTCTGGCATCTTCCCGGCTACCCTGCTGCCTCCCTTGGGTTAACAACGTAAGTGACGTCAATGGCTGGCTGTGCAATGTGAAGGTACAATCATTTAACACCCCCCCCCCCCCCCCCCCCACACACACACACACACACATACTCCCATGGGAATGGCAGAAAGAGGCAGAACCGTCCCCATGGCCCCGAGACTGGGTGGGCAGCATGCCTGCCCTCGGAAGGCTCTGTGGCTGGGCAGGGCTGTGTGCGCGTTAGTGACCGGACAGGGCCGGCGGTCCCCCTCCTGGGGTCAGCGCTGTGCCTGGCGGGGCCGTCTGTGGTGGGGGCTCCGGGGAGCGGGGCGGCTGGCTTGTGGCTCTGGCCAGAGATTGGGCAGTAGTGGAGCGTCCCGGAGTGAGGCTCGACCAAGAGCCGCATCTTGTGTCTGGGAGCTTCTGTCAGCGTTGTGGTGCTGGAGGGGCCCGGCCCTGGGCCCTGAGCCCTGGCCTTGGGGGGGCCCGGGCGCTGACGGGAGGGGCTGGAACACTGGGCCCTGGGCCCCTCTGCTCACCCACCCGCCAGGGGGCAGTGTGTTCCTCGTGGCCGTCTCATCTGGAAAGTGGGGACAATGCCTGCTTGACCCTCACCAGATGCAGGGGCCGCTGTGTGTCATGGGGGGTGTGGTGGCTCCTCCCCTCCCCCACCACCCACCCAGGGAGACCACCGGGCCTCCTTGTCTTAACTTGTACGGGTGGGAGAGCTGGGGCGCCTCTGGAGTTTGTCTTGTCCGTTGTTTCCCAGTTGGTGTTCCAGGGAACCCTCCTGTGAACAGCATGCGAGCACACACAGGGTTGGGGAGCCCAGGCTGTACCCCAGTTTTGTCCCTGTGCCCAGCACACCCTGAACACAGAGGCCTTTCCCATCAGGCCTGTTTGCCGGGGTGGAAGGTGGGAAGGGACGTGGGAACTGCTGGTCAGTTTTGGGTGACCGATGAGTAAACTGAGGCCGGGGGCCTGCACCGTCGTGATCACAGGCCAAAGAGGGTGAGAGCAGGGCCTTTTCCAGCTGCAGCCAGGGTCTGCCGCCCGGGCAGGTGGGACCTGCCCTATGCACGGGGTCCCGGTGGGGAGGACTTGGGAACCACTGCCTGGGGTCGGATCTCACCTCTGCACTGCCCTGCACTGTGCTCTGGACGAGCCACGTGACCTCTCTGAACCTTGACTCCTTGGCGGTCAGAGGGAGCTACCCAGAGCCGGGGTGAGGTGAGGCTAGACTGGGGAGCCCTCAACCCCCACAGGCTGTGGTCGCCAGCATCATCCCTGGAGCTGAGTGTGGCCGGCCTGGCTGGGAGCCACTCTGCACCGTCTCTACAAGGCTCCGAATTCCTGAGAGGTGACTGGGAGGTGGAGTGGGAGGCGTCGGTTCTGCTAATCCCCAGGAGTGGGTGGGGCCGGCTCCTCCATTCCTGCCCAGGGCTGGCCCAATGCTTAAAAAATGCAGATGCTCCTGGTCTGGCCCTGGGCTGGCGGGCGGGGCTCCTGAGGCCCCTCCTGTGCTTAGGAACAAAGAGGCAGGTTGAGGGTGAGGGCAGCTCTGCAGGAAGCTGCCTCATCACTGGGGAGGCCTTGCTGATGGGCAGGAGCTCAGGGGGCTGGGCCACGCCGCCCCAGTGCAGAAGGTCATGGCGTTCTGGCGGGAGGGCTGCAGCTGTCCAGTTCTGCAGGGCACCAGTTGGGACAGTCGTGTCATCCGTGAGGTTGCTGGGGCCCTGTGCTCACCGGGCAGTGCCAGCCATGTGCTGGGAGGGGACGGAGGCTTCATTGCTCCCCGGGTGTGACGGTGCAGCTTGTCCGCCGGCAGCACCCAAGCCCCTTTTGCCCACCCCCAGGAATGTTAAAGGCCCAGTGGGGTCTGTTCCTGGGTCCCACGTCCCCGAGGCGGTGATGTGGGGGATTATGGTGCTGGTGTGGGTCGCAGGCCTGGTGCCTTCTGAGATAAAGGGCCAGTGGTGTGACCTGGGAAGACCCTGTCTCCTGTTGGGGAGCAGTGACTGGCCTGGGGGTGCATGGGTCCAGGCTGGCATTTGGCCGTGTGAGCTCTGGCGAGTGCTCGTGTGGACAAGAGGCACACAGACTGACCCTTACCAGGTAGCTGCTGACCACCCCGGGGAGGTGCCCCCTGATGTCTGGCTCAACCTGACTCCCTGCCTTTCCCCCCTCTGCGCCTGCACCTGCACCTGCACCTGCTGAGATGGTCTGGAACCCTGGCCGCCCTGCCCCGAGATCTGCCTCCCTGTCCCAGCCCCCTGCCTTGGGTTGCCCTTGGCCTCCACCCAGGCGGGCTCCCTCCTCACGGGCTGGCCTGCAGTCACTCTGTCATCACCTCCTCCTCTAGCCGAGGTGGCGGAGGCAGGGCCAGGGTCCTGATGGCGGGGGGGAGGGGGTTGGGGGGTGGAATGCTGCCTGCTTTCCTGATATGATTGCCAAGGGGCCAGTGTGGCGAGGGAGGGTGGATCTCACCCCACGCTGCGTGCGGAAACTGGGGGTGTGGTTGGGGAGTGTATCGCTGGCCTGGCGCAGGGAAGGCGGAGGCTTACGGCCCTGTGTGCCCACTCCACACACCGTCTGTAGAATTCTGTGCCCCAGGCACGGGGCAGCAGATGCTGAGTTGGCATGTTCTGGAGCCTCAGTTTGCTCACCTGGACCCTGGGCGCGAGGGTCCCGTCAGGGGCGTGGAGCGGACGTTTTGGGGCCCGAAGCCTTGCCGAGGCTGAAGGAAGCGGCCAGGACAAGCTGGCGAGGGAACCCCTCACCTTCTTTCTGCTGAGGGCGTGGGGCGGGCGGTGCTCCCGCTGGAGACAGAATCAGAAGCTCACGTGCCCCCTTGTGTGTTGCAGATCCCTCGGCCACCTACGTCCGACAGCTGGAGACCAAGGTGAAGCTGCTGGAGGGTGACAAGCTCCTCACACAGGTAGGAGGCTGCGGGCAGGACGCAGGGACGCACCTACTCATCCACCCACCGCTCCTGTGCCCACCCTGACCCAGCTTACCTGGGCTCCCTCCCACCGGCCGGCCACTCCTGCCCCAAGTGGCCTTGGGACGCCGGCGCCTAATCCATGCTCCACCGCCTCTGGGGTCCTTCCGTCTGTCCCCAAGTGGACCCCGAGCTCCCGGGGGCCACCCAGGGCCTGTCCCGGAGATGGTGTGACACACAGTTGCTGAGGAAACGGGCTGCTTTGCCCCCTGGCAGATGGGTGAATCAAGGCCCCAGAGGTGGGCGGGCACGCTTCACTCAGACCCACGTGGAAACCTCCCTGCCCTGCCACACGTGGTCCTCTCAGAGCTGGGTCATTCCCTCCCCTCCTGGGCTGGCCGGGGCCCCAGACAGGTGAAGTCACGTCTCATCCCCAGCACAGGGCTGGCGGATTAGACTCAGCAGGGAGGGCAGAGCAGGTGAGAGGCGTGGCAGGGCAGTGTGGCTGGGCAGGGCGGGGCCTGCCGGCCAGCAGGACGGGCCTTTCCTGCTGGGCAGGGGCAGTGGTGGAGGCTGTGGTCAGCCCTGGCTGGGGCCCCAGGGGCCAGCTGGCTTGGCTGACCCCTCTAGTCTCTCTGCCCTTTGTATCCATCCCTGGCTTATTCTCACCCTGTCCTCAGGGAGCTCCAGCGCTGTTCAGTCTCACTGTTTCCCTGCCTGACCACCTCCTGGTCCCCCTCAGCAGGACTCATGTATGAGGGGGCTCTGGGAGGACAGCAGAGGTGGGGAGAGCCCCGTGGACAGGACTTGGCCCACGGTGAGAGTACCGGCCTTATCCTAAGGGGGTCCAGGGCAGATGGGATCTATTTAGCCTTCGTCTTCCTGGCCTCCTGCAGGATATGGCTCCCCACTCAGGCGTGGCCTCCTGCCAACAGCCTTCCCAACCACCCCCAAGTAGCTTGGCACTGGTTCTGAGCTTCCGGCCCCGTGGGCTGCCCACCCTTGCTGATGGTTTTCGGGACCCTCCTGTGGGAAGCCTGGCCCCCACCCCTGATGGCCTGTCAGCTATTTAAGGTCTGGGCTGCAGGGTCTGCGTGGTCACGTGTGTCTCCGATGCTCAGCATAGCTGGACTGAGTCACTGCCCCCCACCCAGAGTCCTAGGCCAAGAGGTGAGGCTGGTGTTTGCCCAGAATAGGGAAGGTCCGCGTCACCAAGGGAGAGCTGCTTTATAAGGTAGTGAGTGCATCGTCTCTGGAGGTAATCAAGCGATGGGTGGATGACTATGTTTGGGAACCTTGAAGAGCCTGCCACTGCGGGTGGATTCTGGGCCTCCGCCTCATGAGCGCTGGTTTGTGAGATTTTACGGTTCTGGCCCTTAAGTCCTGTCACTGAATTCAGATTGCACGGGAATCTGCAGTGAGGAATCCGCCGGTGGGCGGAGCCGGGGAAAGCAGTAGCGTTCTTCTTCGATCTGTCTTCAGGGGATGTGGCTTTGGGGTTTGGGTGGGAGGGCAGGGAGCCTGTGTGGATTCCCACTTCCCACGGCCCCGCCCCCTCCCCCCCATGGCCTCTATTTAACTCCGAAATAGCTTTAATTAAAAATGTGCCAGAGTGCTCACAGGCTAAATGACGGTATTGCCGTTCGTATTTTCTTTCTCTCGTCAGCTTTAAAATTTCATCAACACAGCTGCTTCCTCCACCGTGATTCATCGCCAGCCCCGGGACACGCTATTATTTTTCCTGCGGGTTCTCTGCGCCCGGCCGGGCTGGGCCGCGGGGGCTGTAATGGATGCCGGGGCCTGTGCTCCCTCGTTCCCTCGGTTCACTCCCCTGCTGGGCTGATAAATGAAGCCTGTGCTCGCCCCGGAGCCCGCTTTTAAAGCTGTCACCCGGGGCAGGCCGGCGGCCACGTGGGGGAGGGCAGGCAGCCTGCCAGGCCCGGGACTGAGCAGCCCACAGCCTGCTGCCTGCCCCCTTTCGTACCCCAGTGGCCCTATCCTGCCGTACCAT
>NW_005871512.1:851791-854003 GCF_000147115.1 Myotis lucifugus
TCTGAGATGCTGGCCCTGTGGCAATTGTGCAGCGGCAGCTCTGCTTGCCGGGTCTCCTGTGATGTTTCCTTTGTCAACAGGCTCGGGGCCATTCCGGCTCCGCCTGGTTGGTGTTTGGGGTTGGCCATCGCGTCCTCACCCCATTTGTCATGGGCGACGTGGTCTCTTTAAATGTGTTAGAACCTCAGAACTGGTCCAGCCTCCTCCTCAGCCAGGGAGGAAACCCGCTCTCTCCAGCTTCTGAGCAGATGGTCAGTCTAGCAACAGGGGCGGGAAGAGTAGTCATGTCACCTGTCTCCTTGCCCGAGGCTTACCCGGCGTCCCCTGTGAGCCGCACGTCGGGTGAGAGTCTGAACAGCAAGAGGCCACGCCCAGGACTATCAGCCAGAGTTGGGTTCAAATCTTTGTTAAATCTGGGGTTTGAAATACATGGGCTGCCCTGGCCAGGTTGGCTCAGCGGATAGAGCGTTGGCCCTCGGACTGAAGGGCCCCGGGTTCGATTCCCGTCAAGGGCAGGTACCTCGGTTGCAAGTTCTCCAGTCTCGGTTGGGGTGTGTGCAGGAGGCAACCAATGGATGTGTCTCTCTCACATTGATGTTTCTCTCTGTCTCTCACTCTCCCTTCCACTCTCTCTAAAATCAGTGGGGAAAAATATTCTCGGGTGAGGATTAACACACACACGAAAAATGAAAAGAAATGCCGGGGCTCCTGTGAGGTGCCTCGGGGACCCCCACCCCTACCCCGGTGTGGGAAAACCACTCCAGCCAAGCTGAGGTCCTGGTGGCTTTGGGCTAATGGGTGGCCAGGGTGGGGGCAGAGGTGAGGGGGCGGTTGGCGTGGCTGGGAGGGCTGGGTGACACTGCTCCTCTCTCCTTCCAGCTGCCGCGCCCCCACCCACCCGGGGAGCAGGCTGCAGGTAGAGCTGCCCGGGGCCTTGTGTGCGGGGTGTTTGGGGTGGGTGGGGGCTGCCCTGAGTGCTGTGTGGTGCTCTGGGTCCCTTCCTGGGAACCGCTCCATGCAGGCCCTTCTCACCCACTTTCACTGGACCCACCCTGCTTGTGAGGTTGCAGCGCTAGTCAGCGTCACCCCCACTCTGCAGCGGGTACCCCAAACTGCAAGGTGGGCGGAGGGGCTGGCCAAGGCCCCATGAGTTAGTGGCTACCAGCTGGCCCAGGTCCCTGAGCAAGGTCTCCAGGCCTAGTGCTGGGCTCCCCCCTGCACCCCTGCCAGCCAGGGAGGCGTCCCTGCTTTGGAAAGCAGGGCTGGTAAGCGTCCCTGGAGCCCAGTCCTGGGCCACCCCTCCCTGCGCCAGGAGGGCAGTGGGCCGAGGGACTAGTCCAGAGTCACTTGGGGTGGCCCCTCTGAGGGGCACTGCCACTGGCCACTGCAGACAGACCAGCCCGGGCTCCTGGGTCTGGGGTTCCGAGTGGTCACCTATGGGCAGGCTGCTGGTTGTGGATGGGCACCCCTGTGTCTGAGCTCACCCTGGAGCCCCCCACCCATAGTCAGGCACTGCTGCCTGCCTTTCCGGGAGAGCACACAGTAGGTGCTTCTTGAACACAGACCTGCTGCAGCAGACGGTCCCTCCAGGGGCAGGAAGGAGAGGTGAGAGCAGCTGCCCCTGAGTGAACCCCGAAAGGGGGCCTGCCCACAAGAACCCCATGTGGCGGGAGTCCCCCCATGGCCTATTCTGACAGTGCTCGCAGGTGTATGGGGAGCGATGGCCCAGGGGAGTTCCTGCAGCTTTGCCAGCAGGAGCCCTGGTGGGAGGTGGGCCTGGGGCAGAGCCATAGCCCGTAGAGGCCCAGGGAGGCTGGTGGCCTGTGGTGACAGCCCCGGACAGAGCCTGGTGTCCTTAAGGGTGGACACAGAGGCCCTGCAGACTCCTGAGTTGCCCTCCCGGTGGGTCCAGAGCACTGGACGGGGTAGGGGAGCCAGTGCTGTGTTTGCAGCCCTGGGTGACTTCCTTCCCTTTTAAGGATTCAGGAAATCCCGCTCAGCTCCTGCTGTGGTGTCAGATCCTTTTCCACGCCAGGGGGACTGCAGGCCGGCAGGCGTCCTCCCCGGGGAGCACCGTGCCCCCTGCCCCTGTCCCCGTCCCCACCCCCATCCCCACCCCTGAGGTGCAGGCCCAGCCGCCCCAAGGCCATTTCAGCTCCCTTCCCCTCAGTGATGAAAACCTGGGGGTTTCTCTCTTCCAGGGCACAGACAG
>NW_005871513.1:0-15887 GCF_000147115.1 Myotis lucifugus
CGTGCTGCCTCATCCCCATTCCTGTCTGACCCAGGAATCCCCAGGGACAGCAGAAACAAAGGAGGCGGGCCAGGAGCTCAGCCAGCCCAGGCCAAGCGAATCGGGTTACAGTGGCCTCACAGAGTCATGCGATGGGTCCAGTAATGTTGTCGTCACTCGCCCCCCCTCACTCTGGCCTCTCACGGCCTCGCAAGCTCTCGCTGGCACTTGGCTCATCCCTGCGCCCTTCCCCTTGCAGACACTCAAGAATGCCTGGCTGCAGCGCTATGCCGTGAACAGCGCAGACCCTGGAGTGTTTGTGCTCCTGGCCTGTGGCACCATGTCCAGCACCTGTGGCCAGCTGGCCAGCTACCCTCTGGCCCTGGTCAGGACCCGGATGCAGGCCCAAGGTAAGGCTGGTCCTAGGCCGGTCCCCAGGGGCCCATCTCCCTGGGCAGATTGGGATCCAGGGAGGAGCCGGCGAAAGGCCTCTGATGGACGACCTTTCTTATTTCTGCAGCCTCCATTGAGGGCGCTCCAGAGGTGACCATGAGCAGCCTCTTCAAACAGATCCTGCGGACCGAGGGAGCCTTTGGCCTGTACCGGGGGCTGGCCCCCAACTTCATGAAGGTGATCCCAGCCGTGAGCATCAGCTATGTGGTGTACGAGAACCTGAAGATCACCCTGGGCGTGCAGTCTCGGTGACGGGAGGGAGGACAGCCCCGCCGGCGGACTCCTGATCCTGGGCTGCAGCCCGGGATGTGTAGCCATCTCATTCTGTGAATGTGCCGACACTAAGCTGACTTAAGCCAAGCTGTGAAACCCCTGGGACGCACCGCAGGGAGGGTGGGGGGAGCTGGCCGGCCCACTGGGCTTCCTGCTGACCATGGCCCACCCTCGTGTCCATTCCAGGGAAGCCCGTGGGTATCCCTCGGGTCCAGGGGTCAGCAGGACTCAGGCTGATGCGCAGTAGAGACCGAACGTTTCCTGCAGGGCCTGCCAGACAGCAGGGCTTGGAGGCGGCTTAGTTCTTCCATCTCCTCTTCCCACCCAGACCGTGGGCCACGGGCCCCTGCCCTCTGGCCTGCTGGGCATCTGCCCTGTGCCCACTGCCTCTTCCTCACTGCTGTTTGAATATGGTAGGAGGAGGGCCACCAGCCCACTCCCATGCCCGCCTGCTCCTCCCCCTCAGTCCGCGGGGGGGGGGAAAGGTGCTTCCACCTGACCTCACACCCGGCTGGTTGTGCAGGGAAGGGAGGAGCCGGGGAGTGTGCCCACCCCCCTCTGCGCTCACCAGCAGAGGGCGCCAATGCATGCAGGGGCAAGGCCCCGCCCCGCCGTTGGCTGCCTGGCACCGGGCGCATGGCTTCCCCGGAGCCCAGAGGCCTCTGCCCTGCACTGCGGGGGCCTCCTGGTGCTCTGAGCTGCTCCGGGCTCTGTCGGGACTGGCACCAGCTCAGATCCAGCTCCCTGTCCCTGCTCTGGCATGAGGCAGTGGGGTGTGGGGTAACGGGAGGTTTCTGCCCCGTGTCTGCGTGCCCCGAGAAGGAAAAGGGCTTGAGGGCCTTAATTAGGTATTTTTGAGGAAAGGGTTTTGTTCAGAAAGACAGACTGGACAAATGTGCAAGCCCTGAGCTTCCGGAGGGAAGACAAAGCGAGTAGAGAGCTTGGCTGATGCATTAAAGTCTGTTCCTGAGGCCCCGGGATTCGTGCCCAATCCCAGCTGGGGCGGTGGGACCAGCCTCACATTCCACTGATGCCACGGATCATGCTCCGAGCCTATTTATTTCGTATTTATTTGAACAGAGTTATGTCCTAACTATTTTTATAGATTTGTTTAATTAATAACCTGTCATTTTCAAGTTCATTTTTTATTCATATTTATGTTCATGGTTGATTGTACCTTCCCACACCCAAGAGGTGGGGTGAGGAGAGGAAGTGGGAGTGGCCTTCCTGCCACTGCCCACACCGTGTCACATCTGTCCAAGGACAGGAAAGGGGCCAGGAGCGGAGGGAGGGGCCCTGGTCCCAGAGAGGGTCCCTGGCCGGGTGGGGAGACACGTGCACACGGGGAGCCTTAGGACCTGAGTGTCCGATGGGGGACGGGAAGGGGGGGAGAAACCTCAATTCCGCTGAAGATGGAAGTCCAAAACCTTTTTCGGACCCGGAGGGTCTCTATTTCACCCTTTCTGAACGACAAGGCAGCGAGGTGCCTAGCACTGTGAGTTTGGGGGGGCTAGAGGAGAGGGTGGCAGCGCCCGCCCCACCTGTGAAGTGGGCTTCTCCCTCGCAGCCCCCGCGCCCTCCCCCCCTCCCGCCCCCGCTGCCTCTGCTCGGTAGTGCTGGTCAACCTGCAGCCTCACAGTTGCACTTTTCATTCTACCAGAATGGCCCGATGGGCAGTTTAAATAGGACGCAAAGATCAATGCAAAAATTACTGTCCTGTATAAACATAGTTCTAACTGGAATTTGTGAAAAAGCAAATTAAGAAGAATTGGGAGTTGTCATTTAAAACAGCCTCTAATAAAGTTGTTTGAAAGCCGATGACAGAGCATGATTTTTCTGATCTGGGCTTGGGTGGTGCGGCGGTGTTCCCATGTTAGAAAATGAGCCCAATTTTTTCATCATAAACAAGAAAGCCAACCCCCCCCCCCATGTTTCTCAGAGATGCACCTCCTTTAAAATGTGTGTTCGTTGGATTTGGGGTGCTCTGAGGGCCACTGGCGGCCCCCTCAGTCCTCTGACTCAGCCCCTCTCCTGCAAAGCTGGCTGCTCCCTCCTGCTTGAAGCGGCTCCAGCCACCACCTTCCCCTCATGGCTGCCCCTCCCCAGCCTCCAGTCGGTTCCTGGTTCCTGGTTCCTGCCTGTCTCCTGCTTGGAGGTGTTGGCGGCCCCACCTGGCTTTATTTGCTTTCTGCCTGTCACCCCAGGAGAGGATGAGCCACTGGGGGCGGGGTTGTATTTGCAGCCCTAAGAGAGTGCCCGATGCACAAAGTATTCAATAAAGTGCGTATTAAATAACGGCCCACGCTCTGACCCCGATAGCCTGGGTGCCGTGGGTCAGGGACAGTGGCGAGAGGCTGTGGGGAGGCACGGAAGTGTGCCGTGGGTGAACTGGCACATGGCACTGGTACGGGGTGGAGAGTGTGTCTTGCTCTCCTTGATTTAGCATCTGTTTCCCAATGTGTGTCCACTGGGAGCCTCAGAATGTGGCTTTATTTGGAACTAGAGGTTTGCAAAGTATCCCAGTGAAGATGAGGTCATACCTTACTAGGGTGGGCCCCAAACCCAGTGACTGGTGTCATAGAAGAGGGAAATTCCCACACAGACGGAGACACCGAGAACACCACGTGACCACAGGCAGAGGTCGGAGCGGGGCATCGTCAGGAAGGATCCGTGCTGGCGGCCACCGGCCTGCCGACACCTGCATTTCAGACTGCAGCTCCTGAGCTATGAGAAGGGCTTTCTGTTGTTTTAGGCCCCGACTTGGTGGTGAGTTGTCAGTCCTAGGAAACTAATATGCCATTTGCCTCAGCTGTTGTCAGGGTTACAGGCATAAATCATTTCCCAATCATTGGCAAATTGGTGCCCCCGCCCCCCAACCTGCTATCCTCAGTTCTCTCAAGCTCAGAAGTTAACCTTGGGAGCTGCTCTGACGTGGCCAAAGCTCTGAGCCCACCAAGCCTGCCTCCTCCAGGCGTCTCCTTCATCCCTCCGTCTCCTCGCATGTCCCCTTCTCACCACGCCTCCCCTCAGCTCCCTATTTAAAATGGTAACCTCCTGGTGCTCGCTTCGGCAGCACAGGGACTAAAATTGGAACGATACAGAGAAGATTAGCATGGCCTCTGCGCAAGGATGACACGCAAATTCGTGAAGCATTCCATATTTTTTTAAATAATAAAATGGTAACCTTTTGGCCCTGCCGGTGTGGCTCAGTGGTTGAGCATCGACCTATGAACCAGGAGGTCATGGTTCGCATAGTTGGATTCCCAGTCAGGGCACGTTCCTGGGTTTCGGGCTCGATCCCCAGTAGGAGGTGTTCAGGAGGCAGCTGATCAATGTTTTTCTCCCTTTCCCTTCCTCTCTCTAAAAAAATAAAATAAAAAACAACTGTTTAAATGTAACCTGTTCCCCCACCCAACCAGCCCCATGTCCTTGTAGCTTTCTCCCTAGTTGCTCACCACCAACTCTACTGCTTGCTCTCTCTCACTCCTTGGTTTGGCGTCTGTCTCCTCCGTGAGGGTTGGGTGTTGGCTTTCTTCACTGCTGTTCCCAGCAGGTGCTGGGCACCCACTTGGTGAGAATGAGCAGTTACTGGTTGACGGAAACCCATCCAGACGTCTCATGGTGTGGAGGGCAGAATGATGCCCCCTCCCAGGGTGTCGAGGGAATTAGGTGACACAGCCAAGGGCAGTAAGGCTGCAGGTGGAGTTAAGGTTGCTGATCAGCTGACCTTAAAATAGGGGGATGAGCCTGGGTTACCTGAGTGGCTCCGAGGAATCACAAGATCTTTGGGTGGGAGAGGGAGGCGGGGAGAGGACAGAGAGGTGAGGCGAGGACTCTGCCCAGGTCCCTGGCTTTGAGGACGGAGACAGGGCCACAAGTGCAGGGTTGCAGGCGCCTCTCGGAGCTGGAAAAGGCCAGGCACAGATTGAACCCTGGAGCGTCCAGGAGGAAGGCCGCCCGCTGACACCTGGAGCTGAGCCCAGCGAGCCGCACTGCGGGCCTGACCTCCAGATCTGCCTGTTGGAAAGTCAGAGGAGACTGAGTGGAGATGTCTGGTCCTTAATAAGCAGCTTCGTCTCCCAGCTCCCTCCCCTCCAGGATTCCAGACACACGGAGTCATTTCCCCCGAAATGCTCTTCATTCCGCCTCCCAGGGAGGCGCCTCACATGGCCTGGGATCTCCGGCATCTGAAAGGAAGTCCAGCCAGTGGGGTGACTGGGGGTGGAGGAGCCACGTCAACCTCCTTCCGGAAGCTAGAGGTGAAAGGTCACCTCTAATTCCGGGGAATGACACTTATGGAGCACCAGCTGGGTTAGCCCCTGGCAGTTCTAGGAGGTAATTCCGCCACCACGTCCCTCCGTCCGTCCATCCGTCCGTCCGTGTGCTGCATGCCTGGGGTGAAGGCAGGGGGCTGCACGGGGGCTGGGACGGTGCCATGTCCACTTCTGGGACCTTCCCCGAGGGGCCTCTGGCCCCTGGCTGCTCTCCCGTGCCAGGCGGCTGCAGAGAACCTGGGGGGGCACCTGTGAGTCAGTCCTGGCACCGTGGCAGTGGGGTCATGGGCAGATCTCATGCTCTCTGAGCCTCAGTTTTCTCACGAGCAAGAGGGGCCCAGAACCTTCCTTACAGCTCAGAGGGAAGGACTCCTCCAGGTTCATGCCGGGAGAATGCTGAGCTGAGTCAAACCAAGCTCTGAGGCCATGTTCTCAACCTCAGCTCCTGGCTGGGCTGCCCCATCTCACCGGTCTGATCGGGTTGGAATGGAGGGGAAGGGTGAGAGGACCTGCAGCCCTGAGCCCGGCCCCGCTGCCCAGGTGTGGACCTTGCTCCCTGGCCTCCGGGGCGGACGAGGAAGCTGGGGCAGACCAGCGAGGCCCAGTCACCGTGGCCGGAGAGGCCGGCCAGGGCTGGATGGAAGGGCCGGCAGAAGGGGGGTGACGCAGCAGGGCAGGGAGGAACCGAGAACGAGGAAACTGAGGCGAGCGAGAGCCAGAGGCCCGGCCCAGTCCCCCGGGGGAGCAAGATAGACCCAGGCCTCCTGCTCTTGGCTCTCGGCCAGGTAGTGGCCGCAAAGGGACGGCCACTTTTGACCACTTGCTGTCCCCACCGGCTCAGCCCCTGTGGCCCAGGAGGCACTTATGTCCCCACAGCAGTTTGGAGGCTGAGGAGAGAGGGCGTTGGCCTCGCCAACACCTGCCGAGGAGCCCCACCCCTCACTTTACAGAGGACACTGACCGGGCGGGGACTGGCCCATCCAGGGTCGGTCGGGGTCAGGTTGCTGTAGTGCAGTGGTTCTCAACCTTGGCTGCACATGAGAATCACCTGGGAATCTTTTTAAAATCCTGATTTCTGGGCCTCATCCTCCGGAAATTCTGTGTCTTTGTTATGGGGTGGGGGCCACAACATTAGTAACAAAGAAACAGAATTTCCGGAGGATGGGGCCCAGAATCAGGATTTTAGAAAGATCCCCAGGTGATTCTCATGTGCAGCCAAGGTTGAGAACCCACTGCTGTAGCGGTTTCTCTTGCCAGGTGCCGTTTGTGTTCGGAGCCTATGGCTGCCGTTACAAATCACCACGAACGTGGTGTCTTAAAACAACACACATGCGCTCTCTGACGGTGCTAGAGCCAGGCGTCCACCAGCAGTTTCCCTGGCGGAAAGCAGGGTGTCCGCGGGGTGGTTCCTGCCGGAGCCTCCGTTCTCTCCGAGGAGAAGCCGATGCCTCGCCTCTCCCGGCTTCTGGAGGGGCCTGCACGCTGGGCTTGTGTCCTCCTCCTCCAGGACCCCAGCCTCTTGCCTCTGCAGTCAAGTCTCCCTCTTCTAAGGACACCTGTGGTTACATTTGAGGAACAGGCAATTCAGGAAGCTCGCTCCATCTCCAAGTCGTGAATTTAATTCCATCTACAAATTCCCTTTTGCCACATGAGGTAACTTTCACAGGTTCCAGGGTTAGGACCTGGATATATCTGGGGGCATTATTCAGGCCACTACAACGCCTGCTCCCCGCTAGACACTGCCGCCCAACAAAGTCCTTCCCGCTCGGCCGGTTACATTAACCAGGGAACAGTCATCCAATGGAACACTGTGGGATGGAATCCTACCCCATCATCAACAATGATGAGGGAGAACCGTGTCTAATTTGAAACAGGTTAACGCTTGAGGAGCTCCTGTGTGATCTGAATTTTTATTTAAAATAAAGAAAAACTGCCTGGCTGGTGTGCTCAGTGGTTAAGCATCCACCCAAGAACCAGGAGGTCATGGTTCAATTTCCAGGCAGGGCACATGCCCAGACTGTGGGCTGGAGATGTTGATTCTCTCTCATCATTGATGTTTCTCTCCCTCTCCCTTCCTCTCTGAAATCAATAAAAATATATTTATTAAATATATTTTATTGATTTTTTAAAGAGAGGAAGGGAGAGGAATAGAGTTAGAAACATCGATGAGAGAGAAACATCGATCAGCTGCCTCCTGCACACTCCCTACTGGGGATGTGCCCGCTACCAAGGTACATGCCCTTGACTGGAATCGAACCGGGACCTTTCAGTCCGCAGGCCAACGCTCTATCCACTGAGCCAAACTGGTTAGGGCAATAAAAATATATTTTAAAAAATAAAATAAAATAAAAGAAGCTCTGACTGGAGCCCTCCTGACGCCCAGGGAGGAGAGCTCTCGCTGCTCTCAGGACTAGCTCCCATTTTTGCTCCCTGAAGCTCTTGACCGTGAGCTCTGGGAACCTGGCTGGGAACAGAGCAGGGAGTGTGTTCTGAGAACAGACAGCAGACCCCCTGGCTGCATAAAAACGCCCCTCACATGTTGACTCCTGGGTGCATTGACTCTGACGGTGCCAACCCCATGGAGGTTAACTGGCCTCCAAGGGCTTGTTGGAGGATGAGCAAGGATGGGGCTTGCCCAAGGTCACAGGGAGCAGTGGCAGGGTTCCCACCTCAGGCCTTCTGCTACCATCAAGGCCATAGGGAACTTGAACATGACCGAGATGGGGCAGGGTTTACTGGCTTGAGCCCCTTATCCCTGGGAGGTGTGGCTTTTTCTACTTGCCCATCTTCAGACCCTTGAGTGCTAAACCCATTTTACAGAAGGGCAAATGGAGCCCCTGGATAATGATTGCCCAGAGAAGGTGCAATGCAAGAGTTGGCCTCAAGGTGGCAGCACCGGACCTCGTTTCATCTCGACAGGGCTTCGCAGCCTCGACCGCCCTCTGGTGGTTATGGGAAACCATGCCCAGGGGGCGGCCTAGGAACCCAGGGAAATTGAGGCAGAGTTGTGGCAGGTGGAGGGCAGGATACTTGGTGAAAGCAGCTCAGCTCAGTTGGGGCCCCAGGGTGGCCTTGGGTTGACTAGCCAGTCTCCAGCCCAGGAACAGAGACGGGGTCTAGCGGGCACAGTCCTGAGACTTTTCATCAAGGTGACCATTCAGTGAGTGTGAGGATGACCAGGCGTGTTCCCTGTGCCTGCAGCGGCCCCGGGGAAAGAGCGCTGGTCAGGAGTCAGGCCCCTGCCCAGCATGGCTTAGCCACCAGCCATAACCTCCTCTGTGAATCGGGGAGACGGAGGAGCACCTGTGATATATGGAAACGGGAGAGGGGAGAAGACTGGTGGCAGGGACCCCGCCTGCTCCTTAGTGGGTCTGGGCCTCAAGGGGAAGCCAAGGCTGGGAGCCATCGCTGGGCTGAGCGGGAGCAGAAAGGGCTGGGAGCACAGGGTGGGCTGTGGCGGTGAGACCCTGCCCTGGCCTCGATGTCATGGACAGGAAGTGGACACCTTGTCCCACGCCAGGCACATCCGATGCTCCCTTCGGGGCTGAGACAAAGGAGGGGTGAGTCTGCCTCCTTGAGCAGCCGGAAGGTACCAAGCCACCCGGGCGAGGTCTGCAGAGGCAGGAAGAGGCTGGCTGGAAGGGAAGGGAGAGTGGGCTGGGGGCTGCCGGCCACCCTGGGCCCCTGGAGCCAAGGCCCCTTGGGATTTCAGGTCTGGCCAATGACGCAGGGACAGCATTCCGGACACAGTGGTGGCTTGGGGCCCGCGACACCTATTGGTCCTTGGAGGCAGCTTCTGTGGCTCCTCATGCCAGACTGCTGTGGCCTCCGGCCTGGGCTTCTCTCCCTCCTCCCACAGCCCTGCACGCTCAACACTCCCAGGGGGGCAGGGAGGGGGAGCCGCCCCAATACGCCCCGACGTCGGCCTGGCTGGTGGGCTGTGGTCGGATGTGCAGTGCAGCCCTCAGCAGCCAGGAAGGAGCCGGCGTGGCAAAGACAGACGCCCACCACGGGAACCAGGACAGGCAGGCGGCAGCCATGCCCCGTGGGAGAGACTGAGGCCACGGCGTTCAAATGTCAGGCTGTTATAGGGAGCACGCATTGTATTTTTTAAAGAATAAAATTTCAAGACTCTCCAGGGTGGGCCTGGGAGGGTTGCCCAATCACCCCCCCACACCAACAAAGGGCCCAGGGGGTGAAACTGGGTACACCAGCCACCCTTCTGGCCTCGGGAGGGCTGTCATGACTGCCACCGGGCCACTCATCTGTCAAAAGCAGGGGAACGAAGACCCCGGCCCAGGGCACCCTGCTCAGAACGGGGTTCCACCCACAGCCCCCCTCACTCCGACCTGGCTTCTCCCTATAGACTCCGTCCCAGCGTCCATCCCTGTGAAGTCCCAGGCCTGGGAGCAAAGCCCGGAGTGGCCACTGCTGCCAGGGCCCCTGGAGTCTGGTCTGTAGAGCAGGACTGGAGGCCCTCCGGCCCCTCCTGAGCCCGGTACCCTTCTGTGCACTTGACCCGCATCTTGTCATCGAACCCTCCCCACTTCCCCCTGAGGTGGGACGACCATTATGCCCATTTAACAGATGAGGAAACTGAGGCTCAGAGAGGGGCACCACCACCCAGAGTCCCAGTCAGTCTCTCAGAGACCACACGCTGGGCCATCTCTGATGTCCCAGGGATCATGTGACATGAAGCCACTAAGCCTTTCACCTAAGCCTTTCACCCCAGGCCTGGCACTTAGAAACACTGGGCAAACAGGGCTGGGCGTGGCCGCACGGCAGAATCAAAACAAATTCGGGGGGGGGGGGGGCGGGGGGGAGCGGGGGATGCTTAGGAAGAGCGGGAACATGAGGAGCCAAGGAGGGGGCTCTCCCTCACCCGGGATGTCCCTACTTCCCTTGTCCAGGGCGGGGCCCAACCCAGTTCCCACCCACAGGGTTAGGCAGGGCAGCCGCTGAGAGTCGGGGCCGGGAGGAGGGAGGCAGCCTCCCTGTGCCCCTCAGGGGCTGTGTCCCCAGCACCCCAGGCCCCCGCAGGTGTCCAGTGTTAGACAGAATGCCGTGGGTGGGCGTGGACAAGAGGTAGAATGACCGTCACCCTCACAGCATCGCCGAGTGCTGGCTCAGTGGCCCTGGTGCCGGCAGCTGCGTCTCCTCGGTCTCTGGTTCCTCCGGGGGCGGGCGGGGGGGCTCCTTCACTGGAGGGCCTCAGCGGCGATGGCCTTCTCCACCCGCAGGTACCAGGGCTGGATGCGGGTGTGCCGCATCAGGTCGTCGAAGGCCTCCAGGCCCTCCATCACGCGCAGCACACCATACACCGCCTGGGGGGCACAGAGGGCATCCAGACCTGCGCGCGACCTGCCAGCTGCGTGCCCTGGGGCCCGCTCCCCGCTCTGCGAGCTCCACAACCCACTGCAGGGCTCATTTGCCGCGGGGCTTTGAACGAAGCAGGGGGTAACTAGGTTTGCCTGCCCCATACACACACCCCGCTTTTGGACAACACCCCCCACCAGTTTCCTTTGAGAAAACGCCTCCCCCACTCTCAGATCCTGGGACCTCCCCACAGCGCTGGGCCTGCTAATCAATGTTTCACGCTGGCTACAGGGATGCTTCACCGTGGACGTGGAAGCCAGGACTTTTGCTGGGGGAGCCTGGGGCACTGGACAAAGGCTGGCCTTGGGCTGAGGTCACCTCGAGGAGTTGGGATGCAACAGGGCATTGAGCCCGGTAACACCACTTGGGCCCCGGGATCCAGCTAGGCCTGAAGCCAACCCCTCCGTGACACTCGTCAGTTATGGGAACCAAGACGGCTCCTTGTAGCTGGTTTCCTTCCGCCCCTGGTAACATGGAGCCGGTGCCTCTGATGTGAGGGAGCTGGAGGGGTAGCCCTGCCTACACCTGGGCTCTCCCCGCCTGGGCTTCCCCGGCCCACAGACGGGACCCAGTCCGGGCGCCCCCTCCCACCACCACGCTCACCAGATCAGCCAGGTTGGGCTTCTGGCCCCCCATGAAGGGCCGGTCTTTGCCCACAGCTGCCACCCACTTGTTGGCAGCCTCATACAGGTCCTCGCGCACATCCTCCTGGAGGTGGTGCCTGGGCAGGGGCAGGGGTGGTCCATCAGGAAACGCCGACCCAGGCCCAGGGGAGGCCAATGCGAAGGCCATCACGCACGCGCACACATGCACCATCACCTGCTCTTGAGCCGCTTGCTGATGAAGTACATGGCAGCTGCGCCCACGTACTTGGCCATGGCGCCCTCCACGGCCCCGAACTTGCCCTCCCGGACAATGTAGTCGAAGGAGGCCAGGGCCTCGGCGGGCGTGCGGTACACGTTGGGGGAGATCAGGTGCACCAGCCAGTCGTCAGCCCACTGCCGCCACTTCATCTCCTCCCTGCGGGGAAGCAGCGGACAGGGCTGGCCAGGGGGCTCCCTCAGCCGGGGCCTGGGAGGTGGGGAGCAGGCCCACTATCCAGCCCTCCCAGTGCATGATGGGAGCCGAGGCGTAGGCAGCAGGTCCTTACAGACCCAGCCCAGCTCTGGTGGCCTCCCTCGCTGCTCACCCCGCACAGCATCTCATTCAGCCCGGTCCCCTCTGGGGAAGACCCCCCGCCCCCCCCCCGCCGTCCTTCCCGGGCAGCCCCAGCCCCACTCACGTCCTGGCCTCCTTCCCACCATACATGCGCTGGGCCTCCTTCTCGTCTAGCATGAGCCAGTACTTGTTGCAGAACTCGGTCACCTCCTTGCCCTGGTCATTGGTGGCCTTCATGGGTGGATAGTAGGTGATGATGACATCCAGGGGCTGCCTTCAGGAGACATCCAGCGTCTCACCCCAATTCCTTCCTCCTCCGGGAGACCCAGCCCTCGCCTCCTTGGGGTGAATATCCACCCCGGCCTGGCCCAGCCCCGGGGTGAAGCCGGAACCGACCCATAAAAGTGCAGCACAAGGGATCTGGGGAGACATCGGAGCCCTTCCCCGACGGGGGGAGATGTGCGAAGGAGAGGACGGGGGAGGCTCTGAGTGGGACGCCCATGACCCGTCTGGAAGTGCCAGCAGCAGCCCCCCCTCCCCACGCAGGACTCAGGTGAGGCCTCCCTGGAGACAGCGTCCAGGGAGCTCCTTACCCCGACACCAGGTAGGACTTGAGGGCGCTGATGATGACAGAGGAGTCGTTCAGTTGTTGCTGGAGGAGAAGAGGGTGATTTAGATGGGGATGGGGGTGGAGGGCTCTACAACACCGTGCCCAGGCATTCCTCAGAAACTGGCCGGGGGGAACCAGGGTACTGTTGGTCCACTCCTGGGGGGTTACCCCGATAACCCATGTCCACTGAGCTCTCCCCACCCCCGGGATACAGCCCCCCTCTCAGGGCAGCCGATCAGAAGGGAGACCCAAGTGTGGTAATGGGGAGGAGGGTGTGGGGAGGACCCAGGGTCTAGTCCAGGGGTCCTCAAACTTTTTAAACAGGGGGCCAGTTCACTGTCCCTCAGACCGAAGCTACAGACTAGGAGCCAGGCATTCCCTACACCCTGGAGATCCTATGCACACTGCACATATCTTATTTTGAAGTAAAAAAACAAAACGGGAACAAACACGATATTAGTATTTGCATGTGGCCCGCGGGCCGTAGTTTGAGGACCCCTGGTCTAGGCCCTGCCTGCTCCACCTCCCTGGCCTCCAGGGCACTGAGGAGCAGGGTGGATGCCAGAAGCTACAGACTAGGAGCCAGGCATCCCTACAACCTGGAGAGCATGGTCCTCTGGTGACTGATGAAGAAGCAAGCCCAGAGAGGCTAAGTGACTGGCCCCAAGTCACATAGCCGGAGAGGGGCAGAGCCACATCTGGAACCCAGACCTCGCTGATTTCAGAACCCACATTGCTGCGCTCTGTGGTGCTCTGGATCCCGTAGACCAGGCTGGTGGCTGGTGTTGGTGGGGAAGGGTGGCAGCCTACATTTACTGAGCACCTACTGTATACCAGCTACTTTCCCCTCATTGTCCTCAGCTGAGGCCAAGAGCCCACGTTCCTTCCAGGGCTGACTCGGGGAGGACTCCAGGACCCCCCAGGACATGGTGGGGGTCCCGCAGCTCACCAGGCTCTCTCCTTCCTGGGCCAGCAGGATAGGCACCTTCCTGTAGGTGGAGAACTTGATCTCCGCCCTCCGCACAGGGTTCACCTCCACCACCTGGTAGGGCAGGGCGTGGAAGTCGAGGAAGGCGCGGACCTTGCTGCAGAAGGGACACGTTTTGTACTGGTACAGGGTCAGCTGCAGGCGGTCGGACAGGGAGAGCTGGATGGGGAGGGGGCAGAGGGACAGGGGCTTTTGAGGCCTGTTTCCCAGGCCCTGCCCCCAAACCCAGGCCCGGCCCCAAGCAAACTTGTTTCCCAGGGGAGCCTTCTAAGATGACCCTGAGAAAATGGGGAGGAATGGGGGGGCGGCAGGGAGGAATGAACAGCGGAGGCTCAGCCTCAATCCAGAGTGCCCCCCATCCCTTCCCCAGCGTGGCCAGAGAGGGGTCTACCTCCAGTCTCTAAGGGGAAGGGTTGTATCGGGGCCCTGGGCCAGGATCTGCATCCTGCATGTTCCGCATGTGAGCTTGCTGCAAATTCTTGTTTGAAAGTCACAGCTGCAGTCCACGGTCCTCAATGCTCAGGTGGGAAACTGAAGCTGGGCCCATGGAAGTGAGCAGGGAGATACAGAGAACTCTACTCCCCTCCCACCCACCCCGACACCCTGGGTGCAGGAATATGTGGGTGGATGGGGGCGGGGGGGAGAGCCGAGAAAGGCTGTGCTGGTGCAATGTACAAAGGATTGCAAGGGCAGCTGGGCCACCACCTGGCTGGGGGAAACATGACCATGTCCCTCCCTGTCTCGGGACCTGGAATCTAAGGGTCATCGGTTCCATAAAAAATGCTAATAATAATATCCTATATGCCCTAACCGGTTTGGCTCACTGGATGGAGCGTCGGCCTGCGGACTCAAGGGTCCCAGGTTTGATTCCGGTCAAGGGCATGTACCTTAGTTGCGGGCACATCCCCAGTGGGGACTGTGCAGGAGGCAGCTGATCGATGTTTCTCTCTCATCGATGTTTCTAACTCTCTATCCCTCTCCCTTCCTCTCTGTAAAAAAAAAAAAAAAAATCAATAAAATATATTTAAAAAAATAAATAAAATAATATCCTATATAATAAAAGCCTAACATGCAAATCGACCAAACTAAGGAACAACTGGTGGAATGATGGGTTGCTATGACGCACCGTGACCACCAGGGGGTAGCCGCTCAATGCAGGAGCTACCCCCAGCCCACAGGCCCCCAGGCAGCCAAGGCAGGTGCCAGCAGGCGCCCCCTGATTGCCCTGCTGGCCGCCTTGCTGGTCACCCCACAGATTGGCCCTGATCACCCGCCAGGCCTAAGGACCCTAGCCATGCACAAGTTTTGTGCACTGGGCCTCTAGTCAGTAAATAAATACACCACCTTAGGATTTGAAGACGATGGGGGCCAACAAATTGTTTGGAATGGGATAAACTGAAAGAGGCTCTTTCTCTTTTCTGTGATCTCAAAATTCCCCATTATAAAGTCTTTAAACAAGTTAGAAACACAACTTTAAGACAAAGACAATTCTAGTTAGCAGGCAGCAGTCGCGGCCCCATTTCACAGACGAGGACGCTGAGGACTTGGAGACAAAACCAAGTCACTGGCCCAAGGTCACGAGCGGACAGCGGAGGCGCTCCTGACCCGGCCGCTTCCGAAGTCCCGCAGTTCCGCGCTGACCCCAGCGCCCCTACCGGCATGGAGCTCGGTGCAGCCCGGCTTACCTGCGCGGCGGAGGGCTGGGCGCGGAGATCCTGGGCGCGCAGGTGCCACCGCGCGGTGTAGTACAGCCCCACAGCGCCCCCCAGGGCCAGAGCCGCCCTCCCCAGGAGCCGCCGGCTCCCCTTGCGGGCGATGGCGGCGGGGCCCGGGCCTCCCGCCGCCCCTGCGAAGCCAGCCCGGCTCTGCACTGGGAGTCGGGGCGCCGGGCTACCGCCCAGCCTCCAGGCCAAAGCGCGCCCGCTGGGCCACAGCACTCGTGCAGCCTGGGCCATGTTCTCTCTACCGGCGCCGCGGGCGGGCGCGCGAAACCAAGACCGCCGGGCTTAGGCTTCCCTTAAAGGGCCGGGTGTCTGGTGACCGGCAGGTTGCCGGGGCAACAGTGACGCCGAGCGAGCAGGCACAGAGGCACAGCCGTTGCGGGTTGGGCCCAGCTTTCACACTCTTCGCAGAGCCGCAGAAACACCTCCGGGAGTGTCTGGGAGTCGCTAAGTGCCCCGGCTCCTCAATACGTAGATGAAATGGTTCTCGGTGGTGACCCGGGCGCCAGCCTCTGCTCGGCCACACAGCTCCCGGTGTGGCCTCTGAGTCCCAACATTGGCCGTAACATGTGGTTAGTCATTTCTGCCTCATGCACCCAATCGAAAGAGACTGAACCCTTCGGAGTGTCAGGGAGTCACGGCTTCGGGTCCTTGAGGGCCGCGAAACCGCCACATCGACTAACATCAGGAGGGCGCCAGAGACTCCGCTCTTTCTGCCCTCCCGCGCCGCTGCACCACGTCTCCTATGGCTTGAACCATAAAATCTTCTCTACATATTGGGGACCTTTAGGAAACCAGGTGTCTAAGATTCGCCCACGCGGAGGCGCCGGCTCTCCCACCCGCAAGTCCCCAGAGGTTGGATGGGGCAGATGGGGGAGGAATGGGGGTCCCAGTCTGCACCGACCCTCTGCCGGGCTGGCTCGCCCTGGCTGGGGGCCCCAGACTCCGCCATCCAGGCTTCTCCGCGGGCAGACCCGAGTTGGCCCCGCCTTGCGGCCAAGGTCTGCGGGCAGGACTGGTTATGGGTGAGAAGGGGCGGGGTCTGGTGGCGGGGA